>NW_024082251.1:27386-269720 GCF_003009895.1 Hyaena hyaena | reverse complement strand
CGCCATCTTGCCCTCTCTCTCGCCATGGTACATTCTTGATTGGCACATCAAAGATTACTGAGGGTTGTAGAATAGTGATATATTGAATTATATATTACCTTCACTATTTTTTCCAGCTTTATTGAAGCCACATTGGCAAATAAAGGTTATATATGTTTAAGGTATTCAAAGTGATAATTTGATATGTGTACACATTGTGAGATGATTACGTGTGTTAATTAACACACCCATAACCTCCTAATTACCTTTTGTGTGTGTGATGAAAATACTTAAGATCTACTCTCTTAGCAAATTTCAAGTATACAAAACATTGTATTAACTGTAATCACCATGTTGTACCTAGATCCCTAGAACTTACTCATGTTACAACTGAAATTTGGTACCCTTGACCAATAACTCACCATTTCCGCTACCCTGCAGACCCTAGCGACCACAATTGTGTTTTCTGGTTTCAAAAGTTCAGCTTTTTAGATTCCTTATGTTAAGTGAAGCCATCCAGCATTTTTCCTTTTGTGCCTGGCTTATTTCACTTAGCATGCTGTCTTCTACAGTAATCCATGGTGTTGCAGGTGGCAAGATGTCTTTCTTTATGACTGAATAATATTCCCGTGTGTGTGTATCAAATTGTCTTTATTCATGCTTTGATGGATACTTCTGTTATTTTCATATCTTGTCTATTTTGAATAATACTGTAGTGAAGATGGGTGCACAGCACTCTTTTCAAGATACTGATTTCATTTCCTTTGGATTATATACTCAGAAGTGGGATTGCTGGAGCATATGGTAGTTCTATTTTTAAGTTTTTGAGGAATCTCCCTACTGTTTTACATTTTGGTTATATTATTTTACCTTTTCTAATTTGAACCTAAAATTGTATTGCTTTATTTGTGGACTTAAATCCCATCTTTTCTTAATACAGTTTTAAGAGGAAAATATCAGTATGCTTTACATTAAAATATTTTTAGGGTGCTTCAGAAGGCTGTATGTTAGTAAATGTACAAAAATTCCATGTATTTACCAAACAGATTTCCTAGAGTGCCTATTATGCAATAGTATGCTATGTGTTGGAAATATAGTAGCAAATCAAGCAGACACAGTTCTTGCTCTCACAGAATAAAAGACATAGACATAAAGACTACTAAATGAAAAAAACTTTATGAATTGTGGTCAGTGCTATTAAAGAAAAGAAGTGGAATGGAGACAAATATCTGCATGTGTGTGTGCAGAATGGAACTACTTTGTATGGGGAAAGCATCTTTGAGGAATGGATTTTTAAACTGAGAATTGAATAAATCGAAGGCAGTAGCCATGTGAATGACAGAAAGTCAATAATGACAAATGTGGTAGGATCTGATCAATGGTATGTTATGTAATAAGGTCTTTTGCAGCAATAAACCAGGGTGAAAGCAAAGAAGGACTAGAAGGTGTGTTTGTCATTTGAATTTCAAGTTTCCCAAGTGCCATGGGAAACCTTTGAGTTTTAAACAGATAAAGAACTGAGGTGATATGTAGGGAAGGATTGGCGGTATCACAAGTACAAGCAGAGGGACAACTTGAAAGGAGGCTACAAGAGTTCAGATGACACAGGACAGAATTGACAGGCATAGTAGCAGTAGATAAAGGAAGGAGAGGCATTCCTAATATATTTTGGAGGTAGATCAATTAAAACAAATCGTTGAAACTTGATAACAAAGTGGTTGTGATAGCAAGGGGGGATTGGCAACAAACTGAAGAATATATTAACTTCTAAATTTCTGCCTCAAACTGGACATATGGTCAAACATTTAATCGTAAGTGGGCAACTGATATAGGAGTGAAAATAAAGGATTCTGTTCTGCATGTTGAGTTTGACTTGTTTGAAATATTCAGTTCTGTTAGGGGTTTGTGTGGAGATGGGAATGTAGAACCCAAAAGAGTGATTTGGGTTGCAAATAAATATTTAGTTTAAAAAATTTTTTTAACATTGATTGCCTTTTGGGAGAGACAGAGCACCAGTGGGAGAAGGTCAGAGAGAGAGGGAGACACAGAATCCGAAGCAGCCTCCAGGCTCTGAGCTGTCAGCACAGAGCCCGACGCGGGACTTAAACTCACAAGCCGTGAGATCATGATCTGAGCTGAAGTCTGATGCTTAATCGACTGAGCCGCTCAGGTGCCCCACAGATATGTATTTAGAGATCATCAATATATAGATTTTGTGAGAGAATTCTCCTTTTTACTGGTCATATCATATGTTCAGGATTAAGCACAACTTCAGTGAAACTCAAGCGGATCACATTTGTTTCCTTGCTATTAATCTTTCTTATAGCCACCCTTACCTGTCTTTTTATATTATTGAATAAAGCACTGTACACCACTTCTGATATCAGTGACTGGAGTTGCCAGTGTTCCTCACATTCCCCATCCTCCACACATTTAAAAAGCCATATTCAGACGTCTCAGGCCACCAGTCAGATACTTTCTCTTAGGCCTCTGGAGAGTGTATCACAGAACCCTTCCTTTTCTGTACTACCTTGGGTTAAATAGTATAGTAGTGAATATGTTGTTTTTTAAAATAATTACCTGTTTTTTTTTTTTAATTTCCAATTATATTTATTTTCTCTTGTGTCCCATTCTGAGCCAATCTAATGAGACAGTTGGTTAATGTTTGGTTTTAATGAGTTTAAATGTCATCTTAAACCAGCTGTCTACTTCCTCTTGTCTGCATGGCTCTAATTGTGTTTCCTCTTACAGAGGACCGTGATCCCCTTCTAGCCCGTGCCCCTCACTTTGACCATTTAATTTCCACCCACCCTTCAAGGCCCAGGCAAGCATTTGCTCTCCATGAACCAACCTGAAACCTTTAGCTTACTCTTAAGGCTTTCTTCCTAAATTTTCCAAGGCCCTTGCTGAGCACTTTACTTATTTTTTTCTTACTCCTTTCTGTTTTACCATTGTTTTTGATCTTATTTTCTAGAAAGTCCTCATGGTTTGAACTATGACATACAATATTATTTCTCTTGGAAACTGCACGGCATAGGGCCAAGTTAAAAAAAATGTTCAACAAATGGTAACTGAATGGGACTTTAAGAGGTGCTTACTGGAAATGTTTTTTTTAAGTCTTTACTTTAATTCTAGTTAGGTAACATATAGTGTAACATTAGTTTCAGTAGTAGAATTTGTGATTTGCTTACTGGAAATATTAAATGGAGTGATGTTTAGGCAGGAATTTTGGATCATCATCGTTGTGGAAATAAATATTGGGGGGTTGATAGGCTTCCTGACACTTTGTATAAAGTCATATTTGTGGTGACTTACTTAGCATTTCACATGAACACTTTTACACAGAACATACAAAATAACGTAAGACACAGTTTGCCACATAGTAGTATAAGATGCTCAGAAATGGAGTTTTTCCTCCATTACTTACTGTGGATGTTAGATGATAGATTTATGCTACCAAGTATAAAGTCTCCTTGAAATAGCCTAAAACACAAACTTCCATTACACCATGGCTTTTGTGTCCATTAACAATCATCCTTTAGATTTCTGAGTACTTTCTGAGTTCAACAATTAATCAGAGCTTTCTGGAATTATTGATTTTAACTTAATTCTAGCCATTTTTTCTTTCCCTTTGTACTCATATGCCAGTATAACAAAGAGAATATAATATCAACCCCCTCCTACATATTCCATAATACATGTTTGGAATAGCAATTCCACAGTGATGAGGATATTACACAGTAAATTCATATGGGTCCCCCCCTAAACAGCTGGAACTGAATTTCAGATTTTATTTAAATGGATCATTATGTAGCTCAAAAGAATTCACTGATGTCCATCATATGATAATTTAGAACATGGACTTGGGAAGGCACTAGAGATACAAAAACTTAATAAAATATTTTATCAGCACTCAAGAGCTCAAAGGGGGAAATAGATAAGCAAAGAAACATAATGTCATAAGTACAATAATAGAATCGTGTATAAATTGAGAAATCATTGGTATGCCTTGACGCTAGCATGGAAGGGTAAGAATTTACCAAGAGAATAAGGAGAACAGCACCTGGAGAGAACAGCTTGAGCAAAGGCGCAGAGGTAGCCATAGGGGAAAATCTGGTCTCTAGCCCATGTTCCTTCTTTTCCCTCCCCTGGCTTTATGTCATATCCATCCTCACTTTCTCAAACAGGTTGTAGTCTTTGGCCATTCCTGTAATCTAGGAATGATCACGCCGAAGATGTCTGAATTCAAGAAGGTGCACCTGGGGAAAGCGCTGGTTACAGGTGTTGGATATGCACTTGGCACCATTTGGGCAGGGAATTTACCAGGGTTTCGGGCACCAGATACATGCTTTACTGGTGGCTGGTGGGGACAGCAGACATTATCACAGTGAGCTTGTCCCTTGGCCCTTAGGGACAAGTGTCATAGCCCTTAGGGCAGAGTGAAAGGAAAACCAGAGAAGGGGCATCTGAAGTATGTTATCCAAACCAAGGTATAGTCTTTCCCGAGTTTAAGGATTATAGTGTGTGTGGTCATTTTTCTGTTTATGAGAAGTACCAGTTTATATTCGGACCTTGACTCCTAAAGATACTTTTCCAGGTCCTAATGTTGGTATTATAGTATTTTTCATAATAGGAGGGTCAGTAATGGTTGCCTCAGTGAAACAATGAATAATGAGCAGAATTATTTAAAATAAGTAATAGGGGCGCTTGCGTGGCTCATTCGGTCAATCGTCTGACTCTTAATTTCAGCTCAGGTCATGATCTCACGATTTGTGGGATGGAGCCCCGCTTGGAGCACTGACCCTGCTTGGACGCTCTCTCTCTCTCTCTCTCTTACACTCTCTGTCCCTCTGTCCCTCTCTGTCCCTTCCCCACTAGAGCACGTGCATGCACACCCTCTTTCCCTCTCAAAATAACAGTTTTTAATTAAAAAAATAAAATAAGTGATGAAAATGTAGCCCTGCTTGTAGTTTGTCTTTGTTTTTAAGGTTATGTTTAGTTTTTTTCTTGCAACTTCATACAACTAAATGTAACAAGATAGTTTTCCTAATTTTTAGCAAGAATGCAACACTTTTCTCTAAAAGTTCTCATAGTTAATATTGTCTGTGACCTTCTCTGGGGGAAAACAGTTCAATTAACTCCTATATTAAAAAGTCATTTGCTGTGAGAAGAGAGCACTCATCTTGATTCCATCTCATTTTCATAATCCTTTAAAACACCTTAGACATAATGGAAAACAAATAAATATGCCAGACAATTTATCGAGTCAGATAGCAGTTCAGCCCCTTTTCTCTCATGTATTTATCTTGCTGTTTCTGCTTGAATGTTTTATCCTCTGGGTAAATGCAGTGTTTTTTAATTATTTTGAAGAAAGCTTAACAGAGATAGGAATAATCCAATTAAAAATAGTCTTGTTCCTGCAGCTTTGTTACCTATTGTAGAAATTTAATTCTGGCTATAACTTTGGTTGATAAACATGTTAATAAGAGATTTTATTGAGAAAAAATAAAGCTTAAGAAAGAGATATTCCCTAGATACAATAGCCTCCTCTACAAATGATAATTTCTTACTTTTTTTTTTTTTGGTGAAAATTCTTACGTGTCCTCAATGATTAAATTCCATCGTCCTCTAATAAAATAACATCTATACTTTGATATGAATAATCAGAGAACCTAATTACACATGCTCTCTGTACTTTTTCACCTTCTCTGTTAACATTTACTTTTCAGACAAAAAGTGATTATTAGTTTTAAATATCTGAGTATTATTGAACACTAACAGCTGATAATTAATTAACATGATTAACACTGTCATCTCAATAATTGTTTACCAACTTCATTTCTGTGTAAAATAGAATTTTTAATATAAACTTTTTGATTTTTGCCTTTGTAGTACAATGAAAATTATATAAATATGTTGGGAAAATATGCTGATACATTTTGAACATAAGCAGCAAACATAGGAAATACAGACACATGTAAATGCATGTGCAGAAGACAGGCTGCCCAAGCTGGAAAGTTACCTATATTTGATTCATTCTTAATATTTGTGTTGCTCTCCTTTGATTTCAACTATTAATGTAAAAGTCTCAGAGCTCCTGGAAGTGATGTTGTATTCCTAGTGTGTATTCTTTAATGTAAAATTGCTGAACCATCTATGAGCTGTGTTCTGGCAAAAAGACACTCAGAAGCAACTAGTTTATATTTCTTTGGGTTCATATCTATATCCTTTGTTAGTCCCTGATTATTAAACTTCATCTGGGGAAATGAATCCTGTTTTCAGTTCACAATGTGATAGATTCGGGAAGTGAATAAATCTGGAAGAACTTATAAACAGATTCTGTTTTATTTCATGGACATGTAGCAGGGGATAAAGTGGCAATGAATCCTACAGTTCTGTATCACATTGGGCTGGATTATGAAAACCAAAGCAGAAAAAGACGAGTTTAACATTTCTCAGAGATAACAAAGAGGAGCCAAAGGCAGAAAGCCTGAGGTTCGATGCCATTGAAAGGACATGCTGTGGAGGAGACTTCTAAGATAATGCCAAAAAACTGAGAGAGCAAAGGTTTATATGAAGAAAGGGGTGGTGAGTGGTATGAAATACTATTGAATAGTAAAGGAAGAGGGGCTGAAAAATTTTCTCTGTTATTTATAAATTTGGAAATTTGGGTGACTGTATAGAGAAATTTCAATGAAATGATAAACAGTAAATATAGAACTTCCAAGAAGCTCAAATAAGATAAGAAAGATAATTGTTCTGTGAAAGAGAAGATCAAGAGGGATTAATTAAGTTTGAAAGAGCTCTTTGACAGTTTGTTGCATTGTGTCTTTTTCTAACATGCACTCTAGTATAAGGCCTTACAATTTTTAACGGAAAATTTTAATTTTTACACAAATTTTACTCTACATAATTTTTAAAAGTAATTTTGTGAATAGAACACTATTTTCACTTTCAATTTGAATAAGTTATTAAGCAACTTTTCACATACGTACCTTATCTAGCTTAATGTAATGGAATGAATTCATAGCTTTAAGTAAGATATAGCTGTGATTTGTACTTGATGATCTGTTTGCTCACAACGATGTTAGTAAAGATCCTAAATAATAATAAAAATGTGTTTCTGGATAACCATACTTTTTATGTCCAGTGTACTTAGAATTGCAGAACATTAGCGGTGTCATAAATTCATTAGTGTACTAGTTTTTCTTAACAAAGATAGGTTTTAGAATTTTTCTGTGCCTTCAACTCCAGAAGCTTCCTACATTTTGATTCCGATGATATGTTGTAATCCATTACTTATTTGCTCTAATTCTGTTTCTTTTGCCTTAATTACAAAAGTGATAAAACATAGTTCTAAGACATGAGCTAGCCCTTAACTGCATTGTCCATATGGTCATCATTGATGCATGTGGTCTGGAGGGAGGATGGGCACAGAAAGGTATAAATAATATAATGCATTCATTCAGTCTGCATATGTTTCAGCCCAGTGAATTTTATGGGATAAAAAAAATAATCATGGCAAACTGTGACTAAAGACTAACCTCCAGAGCAGAGAACCTCAAGCCTATCAGAACTTTCATTGTATCAGATGAGGAAGAAGTCAAAGAATCATGGTGTATAAATTTGCCTTGGAAAAATTGGGTATGAAAGTGGTAGAAAAAGAAAAAAAAAAAGATTTCAAAAGAAATTAAGTTTCTCCCAATCCCTGTGTGTTATGAGGCTGTTGTGGCTTGGGAACTAAAGCAGACAATCTTTGGTTTGTAGTGAGTGAACACTGGATTGAGGATATATGTACAAAATATGGCAAATGTTTTTGAATTTGAACAATATTGCAACGTACATAATAATATGAACAGTAAGTATGTATTCAAGGTTAAACATGACAAGTTTCTTCAGGTATCCTCCTTTTGAGTGAAAGGTCAGTCATATCTCCCATTTGTCCTGAGTCACATAATGCACTCCTCAAAAGCCATAGATTTTTTTTAAGTGTTTATTTAAATTCTAGTTAGTTAACATACAGTGTAATAGTAGTTTCATGTGAACAGTATAGTGATTCAGCACTTCCATGCAACACCTGGTGCTCATCAGGAGTGCCCTCCTTAATCCCCATCACCTATTTTACCTCCCACCCACCTCCCCTCTGGTAACCATCAGTTTGTTCTCTGTAGTTAAGAGTCTGTTTGTTGGTTTATCTCCCTACCTCTCTTTTTTCCCCTTTCCTTGTTTGTTTTGTTACTTAAATTCCACATATGAGTGAAATCATACGGTATTTGTCTTTCTCTCCCTGATTTATTTCATTTAGCATAATACTCTCTAGCTCATCCACATCATTGCAAGTGGAGAGACTTTTTTATGGCTAATATTCCATTGTATATGTATATATACCGCATCTTCTTTATCCATTCATCAGTTGATGGATGCTTGAGCTGTTTACATAGTTTGCTGATTGTAAATAATGCTGTTAGAGACATCAGGGTGCATGTATCCCTTTCAGTTAGTATTTTTGTATTATTTGAGGAAATACCTGGTAGTACATTTGCTGGATCATAGGTTAATTCTGTTTTTTAAGTTTTTTTTTTTTTTTAATTTTAATGTTTTTTATTTATTTCTGAGAGAGAGAGAGAGAGAGAGAGAAATCATGAACAGGGGAGAATCAGAGAGTGAGGGAGATCCAGAATCCGAAGCAGGCTCCAGGCTCTGAGCTAGCTGTCAGCACAGAGCTCAATGCGGGGCTTGAACCCATGAACCTTGAGATCCTGACCTGAGCCAAAGTCAGATGCTTAACCAACTAAGCTGCTCAGGCGCCCCTGTTTTTTAAGTTTTTGAGGAAACTTTATTCAATTTTCCAGAGTGGCTGCACTGGTTGCATTCCCACCAACAGTGAAAGAGGGTTCCCCTTTCTTCACATCCTCACCTACACCTGTAGTTTCCTGTGTTGTTAATTTTCGTCTTTCTGACAGGTGTGAGTTGATATTTTGTTGCAGTTTTGATTTGTATATCCCCGATGATCAGTTCTTTTGAGCATCTTTTCATGTGTCTGTTGGCCATCTGTATGCCTTCTTTGGAAAAATTTCAGACCCTATCTTCTGCCCACTTTTTAATTGGATTCTTTGGTTTTTGGATGTTGAGTTTTATACGCTCTTTATGTATTTGGAATACTAACCCTTGATCAGATATGTCATTTCCAAATATCTTCTCTCATCCTGTAGGCTGCTTTTTAGTTTTGTTGATTGTTTCCTTCTTGTGCAGAAAGATTTTTAGTTTAATGTAGTACCACTAGTTTAGTTTAGTTTTGTTTCCCTTGCTTCAGGAGACATATCTAACAAGAAGTTGCTATGGCCAATGTCAAAGAGGTTATTGCCTGTGTTCTCATCTAGGATTTTGATCACTTCATGTCTCACTTTTAGAGATTTTATCTATTTTGAATTTATTTTTTGCAAGGTGTAAGAAAGTAGTCCAGTTTCATTCTTTTGCATGTTGCTATCCAGTTTTCCCAGTACCATTTGTTAAAGAGACTATCATTTTGCCATTGGATAGTCTTTCCTGCTTTGTGAATGATTAATTGACCATATAGTTGTGGGGTTTCTATCCTGTTCTATTGATCACGGTGTCTGTTTTTGTGCCAGTATTGTACTGTTTTGATCACTGCAGCTTTGTAATGTAACTTAATGTCTGGAATTGTGATGCCTTGAGCTTTTCTTTTCTTTTTCAGGGTTGCTTTGACTATTCAAGGTCTTTTGTGGTTCCATAAAAATGTTAAGAATCTTTGGTCTTGTTTTGTAAAAAAAATGCTTTGGTATTTTCATAGGGATTGTATTAAATATGTAGATTGCTTTGGGTACCATAGACATTTTCAGATATTTGTTCTTCCATTCAATGAGCATGAAATGTCTTTCCATTTCTTTGTGTCCTCTTCTATTTCTTTCATCAGGGTTTTATAGTTTTCAGAGCACAGATCTCTTGCCTCTCTGTTTAGGTTTATTTCTGGGTATCTTACAGTTTTTGGTGCAATTGTAAATTGGATCATTTCTTTGGTTCCTCTTTCTGCTGCTTCATTATTGGTGTATAGAAATGCAACAGATTTCTGACCATTGATTTTATATCCTGCACCTTTGCTGAATTTGTGTATCAGTTCAAGTAATTTTTTGGTGGAGTCTTTTGAGTTTTCTGCATAGAGTTTCATATCATCTGTGAATAGTGAAATTTTGACTTCTTCCTTGCTGATTTGGATACCTTTTACTTCTTTTTGTTGTCTGCTAGCTGTGGCTATGACTTCCATTATTATATTAATAACAATGGTGAGAGTGGACATTCCTGTCTTGTTCATGGCTGTAGAAGAAAAGCTCTCAGTTTTTCCCCCACTGAGGAAGACTTTAGCTGTGGGTCTTTTATATTTGGCTTTTATCATGTTGTGATATGTTCTACCTATCCCTACTTTGTTGAGGGTTTTTATCAAGAGTGGGTGCTGTATTTTGCCAAATGCTTTTTCTGCATCTTTTGAGAGGATCATATGGTTCTTATCCTTTCCTTTATTAATGTGTATCACATTGGTTGACTTGCACATATTGAACTGCCCCTGCATCCCAGGAATAAAATCCACTTACTCGTAGTGAATAATTCTTTTAATGTACTGCTAGATTCAATTTGTTAGTATTCTTGTTGAGAATTTCTGCATCTGTCTTCATCAGGGTTGTTGGTCTGCAATTCTCTTTTTTAGTGGACTCTTTGCCTGATTTTGGAATCAGAATAATTCTGGCCCCATAGAAGGAGTTAGGAAGTTTTTCTTCCATTTCTATTTTTTGGAACAGTTTGAGAAGAATAGATGTTAAGTCTTCTGTATATTTCTCGTAGATTTCCCCTGGAAAACCACTTGGCCTTGCACTCTGTTTCTTGGGAGATTTTTGATTACTGATTCAGTTTATTTGCTCATTATGGGTCTGTTCAAATTATGTACTTCTTCATGTTTCAGTTTTTGTAGTTTGTATGTTTCTAGGAAATTATCTATTTCTTTCAGATTGCTTAGTTTGTTGGCAGGTAATTTTTCATAATATTCACTTAAAATGGTATTTCTCTGGTTTTGGTTTGATCTCCTCTTTAATTTGTGATTTTATTTTGGCCCTTTTCTCATTTCTTTTTGATAAGTCTAGCTAGGAGTTTATCAGTTTTATGAATTCTTTCAGAAAACCAGTTCTTAGTTTCATTTGTCTCTTCTACTGTGTTTTTTTGTTTGTTTGTTTCTTCTTATTTAAAGTTTATTTATTTATTTTGAAAGAGGGAAAGAACACTTGTGCATGAGCAGGGAAGGGATACAGAGAGAGAGGGAGAGAGAGGGAGAGAACAGGAATCCCCAACAGGCTCCATGCTGTCAGCATAGAGCCCAATGCAGTGGTTGAACTCACAAACAGTAAGATCATGACCTGAGCCCAAAACAACAGTTGGATGTTTAACCACCTGAGCCACCCTGGTGCCCATGGGTTTTTGTTTGTTTGTTTGTGTGTTTCTATGTTGTTTATATCTGTTCTTATCTTTGTTATTTACCTTCATCAGCTGCTTTAGGCTTTATTTGCTGTTCCTTGTCTAGCTCCTTTAGGTATAAGGTTAGATTCTGAATTGAGACTTTTCTTGCTTCTTGAGATAGGCCTCTATTGCAGTATACTTCTGTGTTAGAACTGCGTTGTTGGATACCAAAGGTTTTGGACTGTCATGTTTTTATTTTCATTTGCTTCCATGTTCTTTTTAATTTCTTCTTTATTTTACGGGTTAACCCATTCATTCTGTAGTAAAATGCTCTTTAATCTCCATGTTTGGAAATTTCTTTCCAGATTTTTTCTTGTGGGTGGTTTCAAGTTTCATCTTAAAGTTTCATAGTATTGTGACCTCAAAATATGCATGATGTGATCTAAATCTTTTTGTAGTTGTTGAGACCGGATTTGTGACCCAGTATGTGATCTTCTCTGGAGGATGTTTCATGAGCACTTGAAAAGAATGTGTATTCTGCTGTTTTAGGGTAAAATGTTCTGAATATATCTGTTAAGACCATCCAGTACAGTGTGTCATTTAAAACCACTGTTTCCTTGATTTTTCTGCTTAGCTGATCTGTCCATTGCTGTAAGGGGGTCTTTTGGTAAGGGTTGTTAAAGTCTTCTACTATTACAGTATCATTATCAATGAGTTTCTTTTTGTTTGTTGTTGTTTTATATATTTGGGTGCTTCCACGTTGAGGAGATTGTTAGATTTTATTGTTTGATAAACCCTTTACTTATGATATAGTGCCCATCTTCATCTCTTATTATAGTCTTTGGTTTAAAATATAGTTTGTCAGATAGAAGTATGGCTACTCTGGCTTTCTTTTAATGTCCATTATCATGAGAGATGGTTCTCCATCCCCTCATTTTCAATCTGGAGGTGTCTTTAGGTCTAAAAATTAGTCTCTTGTAAGTGGCATATAGATGAGTTGTATTTTTTTTTTATCCTTTCCTATACCCTTTGTCTTTTGATTGCATTGAGTCTGTTTAGACTAAATTGCATTTAGCCCATTTACATTTAGAGTAATTATTGATAAAAATTTAGTGCTATTGTGTTACCTGTAAAATTGCGGTTCCTGGAGATTTTTTTCTGTTCTTTGCTAGTCTGTGTTGCTTTTAGTATATCTTTCCCAGTCAAAGCATCCCTTTTAATACTTCTTTCAGGGATGGTTTAGTGGTCATAAACTCCTTTAGTTTTTCTTTGTCTGGGAAACTCTTTATTTCTCCTTCTACTCTGAATGACAACCTTGATCGATGAAATATTCTTGGTTGCATATTTTTCCCATTCAGCACGTTGAATATATCATGCCACTCCCTTCTGGCATGCCAGATTTCTTTGGAGAGGTCTGCTGTGAAACTGATTTGTCTTCCATTGTAATTTTTTTTTTCCCTTGCTGCTTTCAGGATTCTTTCCTTATATCAGTAGTTTAAAATTTTTACTTTTTTTTTTTTTTTTTTTTGGTGTTGATCAGCTTTTGTTGAATTTGATAGGAGTTCTTTGTGCCTCATGGATTTCAGTGTCTGTTTCCTTCCCAGATTCTGGAAGTTTTCAGCTATAATTTGCTCAAATAAACCTTCTGCCACTTTTTCCTCTCTTCTTTTTCTGAGACTCCTATGATAGGAATATTATTATATTTTATGGAGTTGCTGAGTTCCCTAAATCTACATTCATGGTCCAATGCCTTTCCTTCCCTTTACTTTTAAGCTTCATTATTTTCCCTAATTTTATCTTCCTTTTTTTAAAGTTTATTTATTTATTTTGAGAGAACAGAGACAGTGTGAGTGGGGGAGGGACAGAAAGAGAGAGAGAGAGAATCCCAAGGAGGTCCTGCACTGCCAGTTGCAGAACCCAACACAAGGCTTGAACCCAGGAACCTTGAGATCATGACCAGAGCTGAAACCAAGAGTCAGATGCTTAGCTTACTGAGCTACCCAGGCGCTCCCATAATTTTATCTTCTACATCACTCATCTGTTCCTTTGCTCTGTCCTTGCTTGTTGTCATTACATCCAGTCAGTTTTGCATCTCGACTGTTGCATTTTTTATTTCAGCCTGACTAGTTCTTAGTTCTTTATCTCTGCCATAAGAAATTTTCTAGTGTGTCTTTGCTTTTCTTGAGCCCAGCTGTTATCCTTATGATTGTTGTTTAAAATTCTGGGAATGCCTGTGTGGCTCAATCGATTAGGCGTCTGACTTTAGCTCAGGTCATGATCTCGCATTTTGTGGGTTCGAGCCCCGCCTCGGGCTCTGTGCTGACAGCTAGCTCAGAGCCTGGAGCGTGTTTCGGATTCTGTGTCTCCCTCTCTCTCTCTGGCCCTCCCCTGCTCACTCTCTCTCTCAGAAATAAAGAAAACATTAAAAATTTTTTATTAAATTCTGGTTCAGGCATGTTGCTTATATCTGTTTCAGTTAAATCTGTGGTTGTGATCTCTTCTTATTCTTTCTTTTGGGGTGAATTTCACTGTCTTGTCAATTTGTCTAGGCCACTATGTATTTTTGTGTTGGAAACACATGTTAAATTGCCTAGGTGGTTCTGTCAGTTAAGCGTCTGACTCTTGGTTTTGGCTCAGGTCATGATCTCTCAGTTCAAGAGATCAAGCGATGGGCTCTGTGCTGACAGCATGGAGCCTCCCTGGGATTCTCTGTCTCCCTCTCTCTCTCTGCCCTTCCTCAGCTCATGCACAATCTCTCTGTCTCTCAACATAAATAAACTAACTTAAAAAGTAAATAAATCTTGCTCCTGAGAGTAATGGCTATATTGAGAAGAGATCCTCTACTGTCCAGCACCTGGCACTTCAGGAAGTGTTTCCGAGTGTGTAGTCTGCTGTTGTATTTTGGCTGCTCTTTCCCTTAGGTCAGTCCTATGCAGAGTTTCTCCTTGCCTGCAGTGGGAAGTGTTTGGACTTTGTCTCGTGTGTGGTGTTTTAAGTAAACTTTGATCTGCTTTTTAAAATAAGCCCAGTCATATTTCCATTAGTGATGAAGCTTTGCAGCATTCAATGTAGTTAGTGGACTTGGTGCATGTTGAGAGTTTGTGCTCATCTTCCTAGGGAGGAGCGTACCGCTCAGGTTCTCAGGCTGACTTGTCCTACTAAAGATGCACCTGCAGGGCACAGTAGAGTGGGGCTTGTTGTAAGTGGCTCCAGCCTCCAATGGGGGTATGTGGGGCACTGTGATAATCACCAAAGTCTGTCCATGTTAATGGTGGGGTTGGGGGGTGGGGAATTACATCATCCTCCTGTCTCCTTCCCGGAGAGGGGCATTCACACCTGTCTCTGTTCAGGAAGCCTTCACAGATGAGTGAACAATCTCCTCTCTTGTGTTCCAGGCTTCCATCAGAACCCTGCTTCTACCCTGTGTCTGAGTCATTTGCCTGCCAGGAGGCACAGTACTCTTGTGCTTTATTTGAGGTGCATGGCTGGGTTTCAAAAACTCTAAATTTTAAGAGCATGGCATTGGCCCATGCTGATCCTCCGGAGGAGGATCTCACCATGCTGTGGCTAGTGCCAGTTTGTCCCAGAAAAGCAGTCACATGACCATACAGGGGGCTCAGAGTTTGTGGCAAAGCACAGCCAAAAGCTGACCTCCAAGTTAGCTGCCTTCAACAAATAACTCTGCTGCTCTGCTAGTTAGAGGAAGGCAGTGCTACTTATCTCATGCGCACCCCAAGAAGACCCGCTGAGATCCTCAGACCATGCTGTCCACCCCCAAATCTCTGCCTTCCTTCCCCACAGGAGCACCCCTTGGTCTGCCAGGGAAAGGCACAGACTTCTAAAACTTCAGAGTTTGAGCTCTGCTGATGGTACAACCTTGTGAAAATCAGCCCTTTTCCTTTTCCCAGCCATCTCTCTCTCTCTCTTTCTCTACCTTTCTTCTCTCCATGATCAGCGCTCCCTC
Source organism: Hyaena hyaena (assembly GCF_003009895.1). NCBI lineage: Eukaryota > Metazoa > Chordata > Mammalia > Carnivora > Hyaenidae > Hyaena > Hyaena hyaena. The sequence goes on along the minus strand of NW_024082251.1, from coordinate 254,317 downwards.
TCTTCTGCAGCACCCAGAGTTCTTTTCTCTCCCAAAACTCTCCACATCTCATACCTTCCACGATGTGGCCATTTTTCTTGCTCTAGATGTGCAGTTTGTTCTTTCAGGTCTCAAATCGATTTCTTGGGTGTTCAGAATGATTTCGTATTTATCTAGCTGTGTTTGAGGGATGAGGCAAGCATAGGGTTCCTCTACTGCTCTGCCATCTTAACGCTATCCCACTAAGATTATACTTGATCTTTCATCTTATTTAAAGCAAATATAAATGGATAAGCTACTCTTTATATTATTGATTGCTAAAATCTATATAATAAAAAAAAAACCCAACCACTTAGGAATCAAGAGAAAAGAATATTTCTACACACATGCATACAAACTTAGCTTTGATTTAAAAATAAGATCTTTAAGTGGTGCCTGGGTGGCTCAGTAGGTTAAGTGTCCAATTTCCACTTAGGTCATGATCTTGCAGTTTGTGGGTTCAAGCCCTGCATCAGGCTCTGTGCTGACAGCTCAGAGTCTCAAGCCTGCTTTGGATTCTGTATCTCCCTCTCTCTTTCTCTGCTCCTCTCCTGCTCAGGATCTGTTTCTCTCTCTCTTTCAAGAATAAATAAACATTAAAAATAATAACTTTGTAGATGTTGTTTCCTAGGAGGAAAATACAATTAAAAAATCAGTTAAACACCATAAGACATACAGGAAAAAGCATAAATTTGAGAGCTGTGTAAAAATACCTCTTTCAGGATAATTGTATTATTTTGCTGTTTTAATCAAAAAGTTTTTAATATGAAAATTAGGAAGGATTCCTTGATAGGAATACTAAAATATTTTTTATCATAACTCTTCTATAAAAATGTGACATTGTTGACCATATAGTCTTGATTTACTAGTCACACCAAACAATGTGAAAAAATAGACATATAACACTTTGGGATTTAGGGACGTTTTTGTGTGGCACTCCTTGTCTCCCCCACACCTCAAATAACTTGAAAACATTTTGCCATAGAAAATGGTATAATTAGTAAGGAAAACAACATGATTATGAAGGGGAATATGTTTTAAGTTATTGTAGTCAAGTTCTAGGTTTTACTATGTACGGTGTCAAGAAATACATCTAATATTCCCTTTATATAAAAGAGTCTAAATGTTTTTCTGATTGAACCTGTATTCTTTTATCTTTTTTATTATGAAGGATGCAAAGTATATAGTCAGCTACAGAGAGTAATACCGAAAAAACACTTACTATTTATGTTTATCAAGAGAAGTGAAATAATGTTCATTGAAATTACTTCAGTGATATAGAGATCCTACGGAGAATTGAAAAGAACTATGAAGGTAACCGAAAATGATGCACATTAATAAATAAGGTCAGCTTCCAAATTATCATGGTATAGTATTCAAAGCAACATTCTGCATGTTAGGAGAATTTCAGGAGTTTCTCTTGCTAGTTAAGCCCAGGAAAAATCCTTGTACCTGTCTTTCCATGGTCTGATATTCCAAAGTTACATGATACTCTCTTGAATGAAAATTAAGATTTTCAATGGAAGCTACTGTAAGCAAGATGTATAAATTTATCCAGGTATGCTATCATGTAGTAATAAAAGCTGTCATTAATTCATAAGAAATTAAAAGTATGAAATTATTAAGGTATGATGAAAAACTTTATGAAAATATCAATTGTATTTGAGGTTTTACTGTTGAGGTATTCTTTTTGAAAAAGAATAAATAAGGACTAAATAGAATAAAGAGTTAGTACATAAAATAAATGCAAAAAAGGAAAGAGATTTTGCAATTGATAATAAAGAAAATATAATTCTCGTATGTATCACAGATTGTCAAATTGTGTCCTACAGGCCAAATCCAGCCCACCTATGTTTTTGAAATAAAGTTTTATGGGAACACAGATACGCCCGTTTGTTCATGCATTGTCTGTGACTACTTTCTGATTACAACTACAGAACTGTGTAATTGTTACAGAGACTTCCCTCACCTAAAATTTTTAGTACTTGACCCCTTACAGAAAGTTTGACATCTGGCATAGAGAAATTCCAAGACAAAAATGTTAATTAATGCCATACTACATTATGGCAACCCACATCAACTAACTGACTCTTAGTTTAATTGGTGTCTTTGGGCTTCATTATCAATAAATACATCTATAAACCACTTATGACATGAACATTGATAGAGCATTAAAGATAACAAATTTGAATTTCTAACAAATAGTAAAAATGTTATTCTTTGTAGGTATTAACTCACCATTAATCTACATTTAGAAGAATTTTTCATACCTCATTTTATTTAAAATAATTTAAGAAAAAAAAGTTTTACATTATGAGTTGCATAAAATCGGTACACTTCTGAAATAAGTTTCATCATCCTAAATTACAATGAAAGCATACTCTTTGAATTGCAAAGTGATCCTCCCTATCTTTCTTCTCGCATAGAAAAGCCTTCCATTCACGCAGAGTTTAGATAATTTCAGGGCCTAGCCTGGCACCCGGGAGGTGCCCTACAGACATGTTCAATTAATGAATTCCTTCTAACAAAACTTTTGTAACCTTTTTCTCTTATTATCTGTGAAAGGAGAACTTTGGTAGTTGTTCATTTTTCTGCAGACAGCATTTGATAGGGAAGTAAAAGCAGGCCACGTAAATTATATTAATCATAAGCACACAATTTCCAGAGATGGCCTTTCACTGGGAGATAATGAAATAGCCATGGCTAGTTGGCATTTCATTTACTTTGAGTTTCTATGGCCAATCTTTCCATTTAAATAGACTTGTGAGTCTTTCTCTTAGACATGGAATTTGTCGAGAAACAGTCTCTCTTTCTGTGAATTTAAATGAATATTGATTTTTCTTTTGGTTTTAAAAGCCATCAGTTGAGTTCTTAAAATGTATCAGTAATTATTATGAGAATTAAATAGTGCAAGTAAAAAAAACCCACTTCAATTAATCCAACTGAGCAGCTAATGATCACATTTTTACATGAACTCCTGTTTCCTTCTTTAGTTGGTCCAGAGGCATTTTGTCAGGAAGAAATAATTGGTATAGTATAGACTGTTTCCATAAAGAGCTGATCTTAATATAGAGGCTCTGTAACTGATCCTTTCAGAAGCTAATAGAAGAAAGGAAGAATGCAGAGAGTGACTTGACCCCTTAGAAACAATTTATAATTCATGAAATAAAAAAATCAGATTGTCTTCCCACCCAAATGTTTTTACATTTGCAAATTAAGAGGCAAAATTAACCAGCCCTTGAGTGATGTGTCATCATTACTGCCATTTTAAAAACGATAATTTTTCTTTTTTTTTTGGTATACTTCCTATTGAAATATTCATATTTTCCCCTGAGAATCAGCTTTTTTTTTTTTTTGCCTTTTCATTTATTTAACCACTAAAGTTGGCTTAAGTTCTTCAAGCAAGAACTTTAAAGGGATTTTATTTAAAAATCTAGTTGAGATAAGATTAAGTCATGTATGCAACTCTGAGTCTTTCATAAGACCTTGAGAAATTTGTGGTGGCCCCTATAGCTTCTCAGCTAGACAAAAGGGCTTCAAAAAAGTAAAAGGGCATTGTTTCATAGCTCCTTGACTTTTCAGTGGAAATGAGCCTGGATCAAAGATATGTATAGGAGTGGCTTTTGTCTAATAGAGTGGATTATATCTACTATGCAGTAAGGCCTCACATTTTTAAAGGTTTTGTGCTATCTTGAGCTGAAAAGGAGAGAGACTATTCAAAATGAAAAGAGGCCTCTTGGCTCCCATCCTTCCATGGGGAGAAAACTGAGAGAACTACTCAGATGCAAAAATTCCTAGAAGAGGAATAACTCAAAGGCTGGAACCAAATTTACAGAAGGCAGAGTCAAAAACTCTGAGAACTAGTCTCAGGGAGCCAAATGCATTTTAATCAATAATATTCCCAAAGCCTCAGTACATGATAGATGCAGAAAAGGCACTTGCTTTCAACATGTGATTTAATACACTATTATGATACAAAACAAAACAAAAAATTAAAACACTTAGTATGTTAGAAATACATGGAGATTTCTAAAGCCTAGCAAAAATTTTTCATGAAAATCTAGAGTAAACATTTTCTTAAATAAGGTAACAATAGGGGCGGCTGGGTGGCTTAGTCAGTTAAGCGTCCGACTTCCGCTTAGGTCATGATCTCGTGGTTCGTGAGTTCGAGCCCCGCATCGGGCTCTGTGCTGACTGCCAGCTCAGAGCCTGGAGCCTGTTTCAGAGTCTGTGACTCCCTCTCTCTCTGACCTTCCCCTGCTCACTACCTAGGAGGCCCTAGGTAGTATAAGAAGAAATGAAAAACAAAACAAAAAAAAAAAAACATAGGATAGGAGAGCAAGAAATTATTTGGAGATGTTTATCATTTACATAGAAAATGCAGCAGAATCCTTAAATCTAGGAAAAGGACCGAATAGATTTAACATTTATATACATCAGAAACAGGGGCGCCTGGGTGGCTCAGTCGGTTAAGCGTCTGACTTCGGCTCAGTTCATGATCTGATGGTTCATGGGTTCAAGCCCCCACATTGGGCTCTGTGCTGACAGCTAGCTCAGAGCCTGGAGCCTGTTTCAGATTCTGTATCTCCCTCTCTCTAATCTTCTCCTGCTCATGCTGTCTCTCTCTCTCTCTCTCAGAAAAAAATAAATAAATAAATAACAAAACAACAACGTATATACATCAGAAACAAACACCTAGAAAACAAAAATAAAAAGTCACTGTTTACAGTAGTGGAAATACCATAGAAGAATATAAGAGTAAGGCCATCATAAGATAAATAAAATCTCCATAGCTAAATTATAAAACTTTAAAAACTATTTAAAATATTTAAAACTCTGTAGAAATATACTATATTTGTAGTTAGGAAGACTTAGTATTATAACCTATAGATTTAATGTAATTCCAATAGAAATTTCTGTTCAGTCATTTTAAATAGAACTTGTTCATATTATTATTAAATTTATATGAAAAAATGAAGAGCCAGAAAATAGCCAGGGCTTATTTGAATAAGTCCAGGATGGGGGTTGCCAAATTACATATTTTGAAGTCATAATATTTTAGGTAGTATAGTACTGGAGCATAGATAGATAATATGAGTATGTAAAATTAATGATAAATATGGAACTCAGAATGGTGTTTATTTGGGCTGAGGTAGGAAGAACATGGGATATACAGTAATACAAATATTTTTAAATATAGAAGTTCCTTAAGTTGCCTGCTCTTTCATCCACTGAGAGTGAATATGGCATTAGAGGTAAAAAATGGTGATCTCTCAAGTGTATCACTTCCTTAAAACCTCACATTATGTGAGAATTCGACCTAACCAGATGTGATTCTAGTGTATAAAAATTCTAGTGTATAAGATGACACAGCACCTTCACTCAAAGCAAGTGCCTCTTTTGACATATACTTGGAGGACTAGCGCCTGAAATCAGTAGTATGCTTACTGAGCAGTGGTATCTCATGATCTGCATGACACTTTACTAAGATATATTGAGAATAATTTTATTACTCTTAATTTTCATCTCATTACATTACTAACATGTACACTCACATTGTATCATAACTTTTGTGTGAATTAATAATTTTTCCCTTAACAGTTTTCTTTACCAAACAACATTTAATTAGTTAGAAATTAATTATAATCTTATTCATAATAAGAAAGGGTTTCTGTAATTATTTTTATTTTAGTTTAGTTTTTTATTGAAGTATAGTTGACTTACAGTATTATATTAGTTTTAGGTATACAACATAGCAATTAAGCAGTCCCATCCATTATAGAATGCTCATGAAAATGAGTGTAGCTACCATCTGTCACTATACAAGTTTACTACAATATTATTGACTATATTCCCTATGTTGTATTTTTCATCTCCATAACTTATTTATTGTATTATATTTGTCTTCTTCCCTAATGTGAGTTTTCTAATAACATTTTATTTGTCTTGGTATCCACCTTCAAGCCCTGTACCTCCAGCATATACTAAGTATTCAAGATAGTTTGCTGAGAAAGTGAACAAATGAGAGATTGAATGAGGAACAAATTTATATGACGATTAAGAATAAAAGCTTTAGAGTTAGAAAGACCTCCAACTCAAGTCCTCCTTTTTTTATTTTTTATGTGAATTTGTAATTTAGTCCTTTTTAATTATTTTAGTAAAGAAGTAGACAATAATACCTACCACCTCATTGAGTGTTGTGATGGTTAAATGAGTACATGTGTCTGAAGTACTTAAAAGAGTGCCCAGAACATATTAAACACTCCATAAATTTAAGTTATTAGTGCTATCTATATTATTGTTATATAATTATCAAGAATGGTTGCCTCACTAGAACTTATCATTACTTGATGGTAGCCAATTAAGAGAATTTATTGTAATATTTAAAATTAGGGAGTGTATTGTAATATCTAAACTAAGAAATTTATTACACTTATGAAATAATAAAGACTAAAATGTTCTGTTAGGTACTTTATTAGGCACTAAAAGTTTTTCATCTTAGCAGTGGTCTTTATGGCCTAGAAAAGATCATTTCAACATCTTTGATTTTTCTTTACTAAGCGGGAAATGTTGATAGTAGGATAGATATTTGGTATAGTTCTTCCTTTCTGAACAAAAAGAATGGGCCAACTTTTCTAATGAACTCCAAAGAGCTGGGCCTTTCCAAAGTCCTCTGTTTATTGCAAAATTATTCTATGTGTTTTTCAAAAGCCTCTGATTAATCTTTGAGGAAGAAAACATAACTACCACACCCTGAATGACAGTGCCAGAAATTTCTTTTCCTTCAGTTTGGCAATAAGCCAGATCCATTTTGTATTGTTAGATGTTACGGAAGTTCTTGTAGGTGGTCTGGAAGCTGCATTCTTAGGTTCATCAGAAAATGACAAGCATGATAGTCAAGGAGGCCACAGGCTTCTCTAGACCTTGACTCAGTGCTTTCCTCCAGAGAACCTGACAGGTACGACTTGTGTTAGATGTTGAATGCCCTAAAACTATCTTCTAAACAGAATTCTGATTTTTAGTATCTTGTAGTTAATTTCAAATTCCAAAATGAACATACAAGCTCAGACAGTATAATTTGGCCAAGAAAGAGAGTGGTGGGAGATGGTCAGAGGGATGGCATCAGGTAAGGACCTTGAAAGTCAGGATGAAAGGTTAGATTTTTTTTTTAATCCACATATATTTTGAAAATTGAGGTAAAATGTATCCATATATATATATTGAACTACACAAATTTTTAAGTGTTTGATTTGTTAAGCTTAACAAATATGTGGTAATGTAATTACCGTCCCAGTGAAGACACAGAAAATTTCCATTACATCAGAAGTTCCCTTGTCCCTTTGTCCTGACCGTGCCCAACCCCCTAGAACCAATTGCTTTGGTTTATATCATCACTGATGAGTTTTGCCTGTTTTTGGACTTCATACAAATAGAATCTTGCAGTATTAACAGTGTGCTATTTTGCATCTGGTTTCCTTCTCTGAACATATGTTTTGGAGATTTATCCCTGTTGTTGCATGCATGAGTAGCATGCTCAAGTACAAGTCTTTGTACAGACATACTTTCATTTATCTTTCGGTGAATACTTAGGTGTAGAATGGCTGAATCATGTAGTAGGTATATGTTCGATTTTTTTAGAAACTGACTATTTTTCACAGTGCATTTACCACTTCACATTCCTACCAGCGTGAGTAAGAGTTCCGGTTCCAGCACATTCTTGCTAACACCTGTATAAGCTGTCTTTTTAATTTTAGCCTTCCAGATAGTACTGGTATCCCTTGCAGTTTTAATTAGTATTTTCTTGTAATAATGATGTTGAACATCTTTTTAAGTGGTTATCTATTAAATATTTGTCTTCTTTGGCCAAACGTCTATACAGTCTTTTGCCCAGTCTTTTCGTTGGATTGCTTGTTATATTGATCTTTGAATTTTGAGGGTTCTTTATGGATTCCAGATAAAAGTACTTCAGCAGATATATGATTTGTAAATATTCTCCCAGGTTTTGCATGTGTTTGGGGTGTGTGAGCATGCATGTGTGTGCTTGTTCTTCTAACAGGACATTTTGTAGAGCACATTTTTAAATTTTATGAAAGCTAATTGTGTATTTCTTTTAAGGATCTCACATTTAGTTTTTTATCTAAGAAATCTTTGGTGCAAAGTCACAAGTATTTTTCTTTATATTGTCTTCTAGAAATCTATGGAGGTTTTACAGTTAGGTCTGGCATAAATTTTTAGTCAATTCTTGTAAATCGCAAGGTACAGATTGGTGTTCATGTTTCTGCATATGTTCCAGCACTATTTGTTGAAAAGCCTATACCATCCTCACTAAATTGTCATTTCACCTATGTCAGAAATCAGTTGTTCAAGCATGTGTATATCAATTTCTAGAGTCTCTTTTCTGTTTATTTAATCTATTTGTTTATACCAGGGCAGCACTGGCTTGGTAAGTGCAGTATTATAATGAATATTGAAATCAGATAGTGTTATCTTTTTGGAAGTTTCAAAGACTCTTCCACGAAGTCTTCTTTAATGTTGTATTTTTTTGTATTTCCACATAAATTATAAAATCATCTTACTAAGTACTACAAAAAGTTATGAATTTTTTTTATCACAGTTGAATTGGATCTGTCACTTTTGGGGGAATGGACAGAATATGGAATCATCTGATTTATGAGTACAGTAAATTTATATTTATTTAGTTCTTTTTTATTTCCCCAAGCTATTCCCCAAGTATTTTCAAGCTACAGTGTCATGCATATCTCTTCTAGTATATTTCCCTAGATAGTGTTATAAATGAATTAATTTTTTCCTTACAAACTCTATGTATTTTATTTCTTTTTTTGCCCTTCCCACAGTGGGTAGTATCTTCAATACAGTGATAGATAGAATTCACCAGACAAATCATCTGGTCCTGGGCTTTACTTTGTTGGGAGGTTTTGACTACTAATTCAGTATTTTACTCATTATTGATCATATTTTCTATTTCTTCATGAATCCAGGCTTGCTAGCTTTTATTTTTCTAGGAATTTAATTGTTTCTTCTAAAGTATCCAGTTAGTTGACATTTAATTTTTCATACTAGTCTTTTATGAGGTTTATATTTCTGTTACTAGTTGTAATGTTTCCTCTTTAATTGTTGACTTTATTTACTTGAATATTCTTTTAATATTTCAGTTAAAGATTTGTCAGTTTTGTTTATCTTTTCCAAGAAATCAGCTCTTAAGTTGGTTGATCCCTTCTGTTGTTTTTCTGGTGTCTGTTTCACTTATTTCTATTCTTACCTTGATTATTTCCTTCCTTCCCACAACTTTGGACTTAGTTTGCTTTTGTTTTTCTAGTTCCTTGAGGTAAAAAGTCAGGTGGTTTTATTTATTTATGTTTTAAAAATTTTTAACATTTTTATTCATTTTTGAGAAACAGAAACAGACAGAACACTAGGGCAGAGAGAGAGGGAGACACACATTCCGAAACAGGATTCATGCTCTTTGCTGGCAGCACAGAGCCTGATATAGGGCTCGAACCCATGAACCATGAGATCATGACCTGAGCTGAAGTCAGACACTTAACCACCTGAGCCACCCAGGTACCCCAAAGTCAGGTTGTTTTAGATCTTGATGTTTTCTTTTTTTTTTTTTTTTCCATTAAGTAGGCTTCACACCCAGTGTCAGTGTTGAAATCTTCCATGACCTTGAGATCAAGAATTGCATGCTCTACCAACTCAGCCAGCCAAGCACCCCTTGCTTTTTTTTTTTTTTCTTTCATAGTTTATTATCAAGTTGGTTTCCATATAACACCCAGTGCTCATCCCAACACGTTCCCTCCTCCATGCCCATCACCCTCCTTCCCCTCTGCCCCACCCCCATCAGCCCTTAGTCTGTTCTCAGTATTCAAGAGTCTCTCATGGTTTGCCTCCCTCCTTCTCCCCAACTAGTTTTTCCTCTTCTCCTCCACTATGGTACTCTCTTATATTTCTCCTGTTCCACTTATACGTGAAAACATATGGTATCTGTCTTTCTCTGCCTGACTTATTTCGCTCAGCATAACACCCTCGAGTTCCATCCATGTTGTTACAAATGGCCAGATTTCATTCTTTCTCGTTGCCATGTAGTATTCCATTCTATAGATAAACCACATGTTCTTTTTTTATTTTATAGTTTTTTATTTATTTTTGAGACAGAGAGAGACAGAGCACGAGTGGGGGAGGGGCAGAGAGAGAGAGGGAGACACAGAATCTGAAACAGGCTCCAGGCTCTGAGCTGCCAGCACAGAACCCGATGGATGGCTTGAACCCACGAACTGTGAGATCATGACCTGAGCTGAAGTCAGACACCTAAGTGACTGAGCCACCCAGGGCCCCAAACAACATGTTCTTGATCCATTCGTCTATTGATGGACATTTAGGCTCTTTCCATGATTTGGCTTTTGTTGAAAGTGCTGCTGTGAACATTGGGGTACATGTGCCCCTGTGCATCAGCACTCCTGTATCCTTTGGGTGAATTCCTAGCAGGGCTATTGCTGGGTCATAGGGGAGTTCTAGTGTTAATATTTGAGGAGAGCCTCCACACTGTTTTCCAGAGGGGCTGTACCAGTTTACATTCCCACCAACAGTGCAGGAGGGTGCCCGTTATTCCACATCCTCATCAGCAAGAACCGCTTTTGTCTCATCCCATGAGTTTTGGTATGTTGTGTTTCCATTTGTATTTATTTCAGTATATTTTTTTTGTTTCTTAAAAAAATTTTTTTGACCCATTAATTGGTCAGTACTGTGTTGTTTAATTTCTACAAATTTGTGAATCTTTTCAGTTTTCCTTCTTTTATCAGTTTCTAGTTTCATACCATTTTGATCCAAACAGATACTTGATATGATTTGTTAAAGACTAATTAGATTTGTTAATAGGTCTAATAAGACTTGCTAATAAGACTTGTTTTATGACTAATATCATCTATCCTTGAGAATGTTCCATGTGTGTTTGAAAAGAATGTGTATTCTGCTGCTGTTTGAATGGTCTGTGTGTTCACGGCTCCCTTACTGATTTTCTGTGTAGATAATCCCCCCACTGTCAAAAGTAGAGTATTGAAATCCTCTACTCTTAGTGTTCTCTTTTCATTTATTCCCTGTAGATCTGTTAGTATTTACTTAATATATTTAGGTGCTTCATTGTTTGCTACATTAATATTTACAATTGTTACATCCTTTTGAAAGATTGATTGACTCACTTATCAATGTATATTAATACGCTATGTTTCTCGTTACAGTTTTTTTTTTTAACACGAAGTCTATTTTGTCTGTTATGGGTATAGACACCTCTGTTTTCTTTTGGTTTCCATTTTCATGTAACATCTTTTTCCATCCCTTCACTTTGGGTCTCTGTGTGTCCTTAAAGCTGAAGTAAGTCTCTGGTAGGTGACATATAATTGGTCTTTTTCTCTAATCCATTCAATCCTTATCTTTTGATTGGTTAATTTTTTTCATTTACCTTTAGAGTAATTACTGATAGGTAAGGATATACTAATGTCATTTTGTTAATTGTTTCCTGGATGTTTTTTAGTTTCATTGTTCCTTGGTTCCTTTCTTACTATTTCTCTTTGGTAATTGATGATTTCCCATAGTGGTAGGCTTTGATTCCCTCCTCTGTCTTTTGTGTAGCTACTATAGGTTTTGCTTTGTGGTTATCATCAGGTTTGCATAAAATATCCTACAAATGTACCCATCTCTTTTAAATTGACAGCAGTTTACTTTTGATCACATAAAAAACTCTAACCTTTCATTTCTCTTATTTTAGGTTTTTCATATCACAGTTTAGATCTTTCATACTGTGTATCCCTTAAAGTGTTGTAGCTATAGTTATTTGTAAATATTTCTCCTTTAACTTTTGTAGTAGTTAATTATTACTATGCTATCACATTGTAGTATTGTATTAGAGTATTCTGAATTTGACTACATATTTACCTTTACCAGTTTTATATTTTCATAGGTTTTCATGTTACTAAATCCTCTGTTCCACATTTTGTGGGAAATAAAATATGCTTCCTTTATCTTGTGAAGTGTGAATGTGAATTTCAGGAGGATATAAGATCTTTTCTAGTACTAATTTTTCTTGCTTTTGATTTATTATTCACTCACATTGCATATCATTTAACTATGTTCTTCTCTTGCTCCACAGATCACAGAGCATCATCTTTCCAGGCCTTCACAGAACAGAAAGCACACTAACTATTCATGTGTAGTAGGTTTTAATAACGATGTGGTACCCTGCAAAGGGGTCTGTGTTGCTGCACTTAAAAAACATTTCAATTAAGCCTACCACTAGGAACATGTTACTAATAGGGTTCTGTAGTCATATAGAACAGTCCCTGTTTACCCTGTTGGTAAATCTCTTTTTTGTTTTTCCTTTACTTTGAAAACTTCTCTCTTATAGTCCTTGTCCTTCTGAATTTATAACAGAGAGATTATCACTTTGTTTTGCTGTCTCTTTTCAAAGCGTGATCTTATATTTGCTTATTCAGGTATTCTTTCAGCCAAAAGCCTGTATTCTCTAGAAAGAAACAATGCAGCTTCCTAGGAGAAGTAGTAGCTATTATTTGTGATTTTATTTTATTTTTTTTATTTGTGATTTTAAAATAGCAATTATTGATGCTACATTTGATAATATGTTACATTCCTCTTCCTTTGTTCGTCTGTCATAACAATAGATGAATGTATTTGTCATTATTTTCTTATGACTCCCTAGCTTTCATCTAGTGAGCACCTTTAGGGAACCACATTACCGTGATTCAGCTTTGCACCAAGTGCTGGAATATATGTGTTCATGGTTCTTTAGTGCTGCCACTGAAATGAGATTTTCTCATTTGTGACCTAGGGCTAACAATCACTAAAACAAAGTTGTTCCATGCATTGATGTGCAAATTAATTTTATTTATTAAATATAGATTATAAACCAAAATACTATATAGATATCAAGTATTGTTCTATTTCTTATTCATTCTTTCATTCTAAATATTTCAGGAGTATCTGAAATGCTGCAGTGGTCTTGGTGATGTTCTAGATATTGAGGATATAAAGGAAAACCCCTTACCTTCATTGGCTTTATATTTCTCATATATTTTCTTTGTAAAATAAAAGATTTTTATTTTTTTTCTTCTCTTCTTTGTGAACTTATTTCTGTGGGACTCTGTCTACTGCCTAGTTAGGAAATCTTACATATATCACTTGTATCTAACTATTGAAACAGTATCTTATTTAACATGTAAATAATAAGAATAGGCATAGGAGGCAATATAAACAGCACATTGTTTGAGTGCACCAGTGTGAGAAAAGAACATAATTGTGTGTATGGGGTGGGGGGGAGTTAATTGTGGAGGTTTTTCTTCCTGAGATTTACCCTTAAATATATTCCTTTTAAAGACATTTCATTTATTAATGATCATAGAAATGGAAATTTCAAAGCAAGGCATAAAAGTACAACTAAGAGCTATGAATTGCCTGATAATGAATTGGAACCAGACCTATGAGCCAAAATAGATAAAAACAGTTTTCATGACTTAACATCATTCTTCCCAAATGTCAAGGCTACATATATATTATATTGGAATTTCAAAATTGCAGCTTGTGCTGATTTCCCAAATGATCCCAGAATATCTTCATTCAAGTCTATAATAAAAAAGAACAATTTATGAATAAGAAGGCAGAGAATATGGTTCTGTTGACTCCTTGGCAGTAATGCTATTATCTCTCACGTAAATCAGATGACAGCTTCTTCATTAGCAGCCAGGAAATCAATATTTAAAACCCTTTAATTCTCAGGCCTCTGGACTTACCAGCACCCTTTTATGATATCATGGAATTAAGATACACATATATTAGTCTCCATGGCAAGAACCATTAGTTACTGGGCAAATGATCACATTCAGACTGTTGTTGAAGATGGAAAAGTAAATTCCTCATGCTTTTGCTGGAGAAATACTGAATGCAAAAGAGAAAAGTAAACAAAGAAGAAAACACCATTGCCTGTGAAAATAGAAGATAGCCACACTTCTATACAATAATCTGTGAAATACTTTTGCCAAAAGATATGAAAGATAAATAAAGCTGAGGATAAGCAAATACACACCCCTGCAGATAAAAAATCAGCGTGTAGAATTGTTCAAGATGTGAGGGCACATTTTAAGTACCTGAGCTAATGATGCCTTTCTTATCATAATATCTAAATGTGCATACATCTAATTAATATTTTATTTAATAAGTTTATTAAAATAAATCGGAAACATACACACACAAACTAAATAAATGTGTGTACCAGCTATTGTACGTGTTGCTCTTAGAACAAAGTAGGCAAGTCAGGTTTTAAACACACACACACTCAGACATCGTAACTGTGAGAATCAGTTTCAGCATGATTAGATCGTGAATAAATGAAACATTAAATTAGCTCTGCAGTAGACACTGAGATGGGTCAACTGAGAAGCAAACCATTGACTATACAGAAAGATGTGGATATGGGGCTTCCCTTTTAAGCAAGGCAGACTTATGCCAGTTCATTGAAGACCATAACCCTGAAGTGGAATGTTAGTGAAAATGATTAACATTTCTTAAAACAAACTTTCTGTCTCATGGAATTGAGCCCCAGTTGCTCCCAAGGATAACTCACTGTTAATGTACTCACTCTCTAGAGGCTCATGGATCCAGTCCTTCTAAAACTCCAGATCTGTGCATCCTAATTCTGAGCTTACCACTTTTTTATTGAGTCAATAGGCCTTTGTCTACTGCTTTCTCTGATGCATCTGATGTTCTGTTTCAAAACTCAGTTTGTTTTTAAAGTTTATTTATTTTGAGAGATACAGAGCCCCAGTTTTTAACTACTTCCAAAATTTTTTCAGTTTCCTGAGGTTGGGACCCTTCCATTAGAGCAGGCAGCTCACCTATGGGGGGGGGGGGGAAATCCATGAACAATATAATTTTGATAATATAATATGGAAATAAATCTGTATTATTTTCTTATTAGTCCTTTCATTTCATTTATCTTTGGTGATTGATCATTATTTCCTCAAGATCCATATTCCCAAGTCAATCTCATGGTCTCTGGTTTTTTACATTGAACACTGCTCTCATATTCTTCTCCTGGGACTATGTTTTCTCTGGCTGCTCTGACAAATTCCCACAACCCTGGTGGCATAAAACAACAAAATTTTACGGTTTCACAGTTCTGGAGGTCAGAAGTCTGAAATAATTTTCATTGGGCTAAAATCAAGTTATCAGGAGGGCCACACTCCCTCTATAGGCTCTAGGGAAAAATCCATTTCTCATATCTGCCACTTTCTGGTGACATAGCTAATCGCTGCACTCTAATCTCTGCCTCTGTCTAAACAGCCTTCTCCACTGTATTATATCCCCTCTGTTCCACTGAATCCATGTGATGGCATTTAGGGCCCACTTAAGTAATACAGGGTTATCAGCTCTTCCGGAGATCCTTAACTTAAACTTAATTACATCTGTGAAGAACCTTTTCCCTAATAAAGTAACATTCCAGGCATTAGAGGCTGATATCTTTGGGGTCACCATTCAACTCTATAGACCCCATATATCTAAGTGTTTGTTCATTGTTCAATATCAGGCACATAGGTGATCTTTCTTTCTTTCTGCTTTAGATCTCTTGTGCTTGATTAATTAACAAACTCCTCCAAATTTGGCCCACTAGGGTTTTCTATTTATTTATAGAAAACCTTACATATTAGTTAAGAAACAAATCCTTCCCACCATTAACTCCTTGAGAAAATAGACCCAGAGATTCACACTTCCATCAGCCAACATTTAAACCAGAATTCTTTTGTGCCTAGTGTGGACATGCTTGACTCCCTGTTACTTTGTGACCTGTACTGTAAGCCTTTACTTGGATTCCTGACTCCAACACTGTCTTGGTTTTGCTTCCTACCTAAAATAACTACTAGTATAAAATACACTGTGTAAAGTGTCATGTGTACTCATTGATCTTCTTGGCCAAAAGAAGCCAAGATCCTATTTAGATCCCTAATATTAGCAGGAATATCTGTGTATACCCTATGTAGTATGGGACATAATTTTCTTTTTCCTTATTGACTATTGTGATAATATTTACTGAAAGTTCCATTTTTCCACTGTTCTGCCTTTCACGAATCCTCTAAATCATTTCCATGTTCATGTTTCATTAGTCGGTGTTTTTATCCTTATGCCAATATATAACTTTAATATAACTTTCTAGTTCTTAAAAATATCTAGTAGAGCAAGTCTCCCACTTACTTCTGCCTTATTATTCACATTGAAGAATATCTTGACTTTTTAACCCTTCCTTCATAATACTCATTGTAGGAAGTCAAATAGCTGTGTCCTGGGTTAGGAGATTGTAGAGAACCCATTGCAAAGCAGAAAACTGCTTTCTGGCCTTGCTGAAAATGGCATGCCATGCTTCACTTATCTAGTTAATGTATATCTAGGGGTTAGGTCCTGCCTGTGTTCATAAATCCCTTAGACCGTGTTATCGCATGGATAAAATATGGAATATTTTACCCTGTCTTACCTTGTTTCTTTTCAAGTTTTCTACATGTTCTTACTGGCACGTAGCCCACTCAGTAGTGTGCAATGTTACCCTAAATGTATGCTCAATAAATACAAGGGGCTTGAGAGCAACTCGGGGACCCTTCTCTTAGCCTCCCTCTCACCTCTCTTGACTTGCAAGGAGTCTTGAGTAATCCTTTCTGCCATCCTCGGCTTTGGATCCTCGACAAAGCTAAAGCCGAGAGCTGAACCCACAATTCGTAAGGCTTTCCTTTTGAATATTAAAATCAGCTTGTCAGCTTTTGCACCCTATCCCCAAACCTCCATCAAAATATTCTGTTTGGTTTATGGTTGAAATTCCTTAAGAGTCTGTATAGGTCAATTTGGGGAGATTTGCTCTCTGTTTTGCATACTCCAAATAATTAAATGTAAAATGGTACATCTCCTCATCTTTTTAGAAGTTTTGCAGTGATTTGCAAGAAACATTATGGTTTTATCAGTATAGTTCTTGCATATGTTTTATGCATATGTTCCAAAGAACTTATATAGTCATTTTTGTATTATAAAGAATAATCTTTTCATTACAATATCTCAGTGTTTATTGATGAAGTTCGACATTCAAATGATTTTAGCATATTGAATTTGTATTTTAAGCTAATATAATTACAGTTATAATTGAATTTATTTCTCCCGGTTTGTGTTTTCTCCTTGTCCTGCACTTTGTTTCTTCTCTCTTTTCTTGTCTTCCTTTGCATTGTTCACCTTTTTAAAATCCATTTTCCTTTCCTACTTTAATATTGTATAATCTTTTCTTAAATAGTTACCCTAAGAATTGTTAAAGAGACACTTAAGGTTTTAATAGCTAAAGTTAATAATAACTTTATCTTCCAACTAAAGACTTCAGGGATCTTAGAATACTTACGGCTCAGAACCCTTTGCCTATTTATATGACATAATGTTGTCAAGTATGTTGTCTCCAACTTTGGTTTTCTCTTAAAGTATTTTATATTTTATGTTATATATAGACATCGCCTAATATATTTATCTATATAGGTATGGACTGAATGTGTTTCTTCAAAATTCATATTTTGAAATACTAACCCCCAATGTATTGGTATTAGGAGGTGGGATCTGTAGAAGGTAACTGGGTCATGAGATTAGAAACCCTATGAAAGCCTTATGTGCTCTTCAGAGACACAGAGCTTGCTTCTTATCTCTCTGCCCTTTGTCAATTAAGGGTAAAGTGAGAAGATGGCCATCTGTAAACTAGGACACAGACCCTCACTAGACACCAGACCTGGTGACACCTTCATCTTTGACTTCCCAGCCTCCAGAACTGAGATATAAATGTTTGCTATAAAAGCCACTTAAGCTATGGTGATTTGTGATAGGAGCTTGAGCTGACTGAGACACATATTAACCATTTTCTCAACCCTCTTCCTGTGAACAGACCTTTCTTCTGAGAAGCTCTTTTCTTTCTGCCAGAAATATGTGTTTAAATTGTCTTTTAATGAGGATTCCCTAGTGGAGCACAGTTTCGTTTGTGTGAAGATAGCGTTTTTTCCCACTTGGAATATTGAGTCCTATTTTTCTTTGATATTGGATTTGAAGTTGACAGATAGCTTCTCTCAGCACATTGAAAACACCATTCCACTGATACTTAGCTTCAATTTTACTTTAAACATAATTTCTTCTTTATCTATAGCTATATTTTATATCTTATTTTTATGCAGATTTATTTTTATGTCTACTCTTATATAACTGTGCTTCTTAATTTTGTAAATTCCGAAGACTCCTCAAGCATTATCTCTTCACATATCATCTCTGCTCTACTTTCTCTCTACTCTCCTTCTGTAACTGCTTCCAGTTCACAGTCACTGAAAAACGTCTCTTTGACCAAACTGTAGCTGGGTTCCTCTGAACTGTATTTCTTACATATGAGGGCATATCCTCCAGATCCCAGTTTTAGCAAGAATCCTGCTAGGTCTTTTTAGTTAGAATTCCCACCTATAATATCTGTTCACCCTTAATTCCTCATCCCCTGCTGTCTCCCAATGATGTGTGATCATACTGGCTTGTCTTCAGCTAGAATCCTATTTGGACAGTTTAACCAGAATTCTCTTTTACCCTGATATTTCCTCTTAATAACTTTCTATATACCAGACACTCTGCTCCTGGGCTATAAATTCTCACTTTTCCATGATGTATTTAGAGTTGAGCACATTTTCTCTCCCCGACTGTAAAACCCGATTGCAGTAGACCTTCTACCTATGGTGATAGTCCTGAATAAATTCTGCCTTTCCATTTTTGGGTCACAATAAGTTTTCTTTAACACCGTCTATATCGGGTGAATTTTGGTAGCAGTGTATGTGATGAGCAGCTTATGGTTATAAATTCTAAAAAGGTATTTTCCCCTCTTATATTCAGTGCCAGAGTTTGAAACAGTCAATTTTCTTTAAGGGAAAATTAAAGTTTACTATTAGACGATAGGTGTCACGGACCTTAAAGATCTCATTTTATGGCGGTGATCTTTCATCAGACATCTCAGTTTAGGTGGACTCGAGGCTAGGTTTCCTAACCACTGAATCCTGAAATGCTTCAGAATTAAAGCTAAAAAATTCATTTTTTTAATATCCTTAAGGAGAAAAAATCAGCTTTCATGTTCCATTTACCTTTATCAGCATCTGATTATCACTTTTTTTTGACAGTTCTTCAACGCATTTAATATATTTAACATTTTTTAGTTACATACAGTGGTCATATCTGTCCAGAAAAAAATGCCATACTATTGGACGAGCATAAAAATGTCTTACCTTGGTAAAAGAAAAAAAGTTTTATTTTTTGAGTCTATAGGTTTTATCCCAAATAGCAAATATATGACTCTGTCTAGGTAATTTTTTTGTAAATGCAATTACGTGTGGCTTGACCACTTACAGATGTAGGTGGACTTTGCTTTTGCACCTCAAACTGTATTTTGCTCTTTTAAGTATTTTATTTATTTTATTTCTTTTAATCAACTCCATCCAAATATAAGGGTCACAAAAAGGCAGCAAAGAAAAGCAGTTACTAGCCCAAATTATGGAATCTTGGTTTTTCTACTTAATAGCTGTGAGATCTTGGGAAGTTATTTAATCTCTAGTAGCCTTGCTTTCTTCATTTGTAAGGAGAAAAATAATAAAGGCCATGACCTCATGGTTTGTGGGTTTGAGCCCCGTGTCGGACTCTGTACTGACATCCTGGAGCCTGGAGTCTGGTTCAGATTCTGTATTTCCCTCTCTCTCTGCCCTTCACCTATTCATGCTCTGTTTCTCTCTGTCTCAATAATAAATAAATATCAAAAAACTTTTTCTTAAATAGTTTATTGTCAAGTTGGTTTCCATATAACACCCAGTGTTCATCCCAACAAGTGCCCCCCTCCATGCCCATCTCCCCCCTTCCCCTCTCCCCTACCCTATCAACCCTCAGTTTGTTCTCAGCATTCAAGAGTCTCTCATGGTTTGGGGCACCTGGGTGGCTTAGTCAGTTAAGCGTCCGACTTTCGCTTAGGTCATGATCTCATGGTTCGTGGGTTCGAGCCCCGCATCAGGCTCTGTGCTGACTGCCAGCTCAGAGCCTGGAGCCTGTTTCAGTCTGTGACTCCCTCTCTCTCTGACCCTCCCCTGCTCATGCTGTCTCTCTCTCTCTCTCTCCTATTAAAAAAAAAAAAAAACATTAAAAAGAGTCTCTCATGGTTTGCCTCCCTCCTTCTCCCGCACTATTTTTCCCCTTCTTCTCCCTCATGGTCCTCTGTTAAGTTCCTCCTAATCCACCTATACGTGCAAACATGTGGTAATTGTCCTTCTCTGCCTGACTTATTTTGCTCAGCATAACACCCTTGAGTTCCACCCATGTTGCTACAAATGGCCAGATTTCATTCTTTCTCATTGCCATGTAGTATTCCATTGTATAGATAAACCGCATCTTCTTTATCCATTCGTCCGTTGATGGACACTTAGGCTCTTTCCGTGTTTTGACTATTGTTGAGAGTGTTGCTATGAACATTGGGGTCCATGTGCCCCTATGCATCAGCACTCCTGTAACCCTTGGGTAAATTCCTAGCAGTGCTATTGCTGGGTCATAGGGGAGTTCTATTGTTAATATTTTGAGGAACTTCCACACTGTTTTCCAGACAGGCTGCAAAAAAAATTTTTTTTAATGTAGCATAAGTACTGAAAGGTGCTCATTTCTTCTAATGCCCTGGCTACCATGATGCTGATGCTGTAAATCTTCCTTAGTTTTTATGTACCAAATCTTGGTTGGCTCACAATGAGCTTGAGGTCCTTCAAAATCCTCAAGGGCTTTTTACATTAATTGTTTTAATTAATGACTCCAACATTCAAATTGCAGTTGTGTCCTTGAAAATTTACCCTAAAACAAGAGTTTTGTATTTATTCCTGTTACATTATATCTTATTAGGGGTGCCTGGGTGATTCAGTCGGTTAAGCGTCCAATTTCAGCTCAGGTCATGATCTTGCAATTTTTGGATTCGAGCCCCATGTTGGCCTCTGTGCTGACAGCCAGCTCAGAGCCTGGAGCCTGCTTCTGATTCTGTGTCTCCCTCTCCCTCTGACCCTCCCCCGCTCACGCTGTCTGTCTCTCTCTCAAAAAAAAAAAAATAAATAAAACATTTAAAAAATTATATCTTACTACTTTCTGGCCATAATTTGAGGCTATCAGGGTATCTCCTTTATTTGACACTTCTTCCCATTATGTGCCAAACAGAAATTTGAAAAATCTGCCTTCATTGTTTTGTTCACGTTATTGAGCACGTTTTCCCATATCCCTTCACATATCCTTTTAGCATGCACTTCAGATACCAACCTATTGATAAACATTATTTCCATTCATTTATTCACACCATTAGGTCTCTCTAAACTCTATTACTATGTGAGAACATTTTCTCTGCTTTCATTAAGGATGTATTAAAAGACTTTATTAAATGCCAGATAAAATTTTAAATTTATTTTATATACATGCTGTTCATCTGATCTGCCAACTTTGAAGCTATCCTCAAAAAAACAAACTATTTTAATTTTTCATGACATTCTAAGTCAATTCATTCTTATTCCTAGAAAATGTATCTTTATTTAAATGTTCATGAGCCATCTGTACAAAAATCTTCTCTAGAATTTTGCCAGAGTATATTTTAAATGTATTTAACTGTAGCATATAAAATTCCTTTTTCCATGTCTGAAAATCTGGAACAACATGTGCTAGTGTTTAGATATCTGGCAGCTCTCCTATAGTCAGTGGGTTCCCAAAACTTACTGAAAAGGCTTTACGTTCTCTTCATGTCTCTTCATGTCTGATGAATTTATTTTCTCAGCACCCTGTGTCTTACTTCCTCTGAGTACAGGTGCTTTGAATTCATTTAGAAAGATGCATTACTTCACTGTCTTATTTGGTATCTCATTTTGTCATCACTTTATAATGTTGGTAATATCTGTCCCACTCCTTCCAATGTGAATGTAATTCTGGTAGATGGAGAAGATAGAAGCAAACACAGCTTGCTGTGAAATATTACTTCTTTTTTCTCATCTGTCATTACTGACTTTATGAAAAATTGAGTTGGTTCCTTCTATTTTTTTAATTTACTCATAATATTTTAAAATTGTTTTTAGTCTTCTTGGTTTTCTTTACTTTTGAGCTTCAAAAGGTTGTGGCTATTGGTATAGTGAATTCCAGCCTTTAACATTGGTAATGCTCTTTGATCATGTGCCCTCTATTTCCTAATTCTTTAAATCATAATCTGTCAGTAGGTTTTTTATTTTGGTAATTTTTTAATTAATTGGCCGCTTCTCATCCTCATCTGTATTTTTTAAAGCTTTATTTGAAGACCTTACCATCTTCTGTCAGAGTACACTTTAGAGTTTCTTCTTGTGATAGCTTTTCTCATATTAAAAATTATTCTGATTTCTTAAAGTCTGGTGTGCATTTATCTATCTGAATGTGTTAATTACTCAGTTCCTGTATTATTAGAATAATCACAATTCTATTTTCATTTTCTCCCAAACTTTCTGTTACTTCTGTATTATTAGCTTTTTTTTTTCTTTAACTCCTGAAACAAGTCAAGATTAACAATAACCCTTGCCCTTTATTCTAACTTCTGCAATCACTTTTAGTAGATGATTACATTAGAGCCTTAGATAGCTGATACTTTTTAATCATTGACTTATTTTGCTGCTATAATGATCCATATTCTCTATGTATCTAGAATATCTGTATCGTATTTATTCGCCCTGAAATACTGCTTCATTCTTCCTTGGTGTTAACTTGCATGTAGACTGTCAGCCTCTACCCTTACTCCATCCCACAACTCTTGAATTTTTGTTCAAATAAATGTGATTATTTTTAACTCCTAAATGCCAGTTTATTTCTGATTTTCATGTGAAGGCCATAAATAATACTCAGAAGTCTCAGATTTACTCATGAGAACAAATAAATCTTGTTTTAAAGCCAACCTTTTTCTATCATCTACACTGTATGCAATAAAACATGTATATGAAAGCATATATCTATGACATATGTATTGTGTTTGTGTAAACATTGTCATGGATATATGTCCATACAGTGTCATATATATATGATTGTATGTGTTGTGTGTGGATATATGTACACACACACACACACACACACACACACACACACAAGTATTGTTCATGACCACCATCTTTAGTTTCTCCCTGGCTATCACTGAAATATTCTCCATACTCTTTTCTTCCTTTTTACAATACAACTTTGTCCTACATAGTATATGGTTGTCTAATGTAATTTAGGATTGTAATCTTCTATTGGTTTCAAAGTTCACTTCAGTCCTTTGATAAATTTACTCTGTTGCCTACCAAAAATGTTCATGCTAATTTCCTAGAGAGGATCTTACCTCTTGGTGATAGCCCACCATCTAATATGCTAGCCATCATCTATCAAATAATCTTTTTTTTGCACACTGTCAAGTATGTTAAATTTTAAATTAAACAGTTTTGAAATTATTACTTCAGCAAACATGCAATAGGGTCTGGGATTGAAGTGGTACCAAGACTAACAACATTCTTGTCCTCATGGAACACACTTCTGTGAGGGCGACAGCTAGCAAATGACTAAATACAAAAAGAAATTATAGAATGTGACCAGAGCCTTAAAGGAAATATGCAAGGTGATCTGAAAGGGAGTAACTGAAAAAGGGGAGACTATATTAGGTATGTAACTGGCAGAATAGATGTCAAGTTGAAGAAAAGATAAAAAAAATTTAACATTTTTGTTCTACTCTCTTTCCTTTCAGTGTTTTTAAGAGACTATAGATATATTAATTGCCATGTGAGTCAGCTGAAGCCAGTGGATTTGAACATTTTTAGGAGGGTATTTGAATATATTCATATTCAAGGGGGAGGCCTGCGTCCAACTTGATTCTGGACATGCTGATTTGTGTGTTCAGTTTGCCTCTGGGCATAGGTGATATAGGGGTGATGGCCTTGCTGTTCTGGGAGGCATAGAGTTCTGCCTTGCCTTAGACTTGCAGTGTGACTCTTTTCCCTTCTTATGCTATATTGAGTTGATGGGCTCAGTTACAAGTAAGTCATTTTTGTTAAGAAAACCCAAAACCTTGAAGACAACAACCACCATTGTTAGTTCTCTCTTCTTCCATGTCTACATTTAGAGACTCACTAAGAACAAAAACCCTTTTTTTCTCTGTGGGGCTCTTAAAATGATGGAACCATTTTTATGTGGAACTGTTTATTCAGTTTAAGGTTATACTGGATATTTGTTGTTATTATTTGTGCAAAGCATCCAGCTTTATTGTTCCTTTCATTGGGTGAAAATAAGCTCTAAAGGGATTTTATCCTCCTTTTTCTTCATTATGTTATTGGCTTATCAGTCTCTTGACACTGGTTTTGGTTTTCTTCTTTATTTTTAGATTCTTTCTTTTTGTAAGATCTCTTTTATCTTGCCTAGTAAAACTCATTATCTCTGTTAAAAGGTAAAGGATAGATAGGTGTTTCTCAAGATCACTAATGATATTCCCAGGAATAGTGATCCCTATCTCAGTCCCGTAGGGAAGGCTTACAAAGGAGCATCTGCTCCTGTGCTTCTATGCAGTCCAGTCCTCCAGAGGAAACCAGATGACTGATCCAACACTGAAATGGGTCATTCACTTCCAGTCACATGCTCTTTTTAGCGTACAACAGGATGAACTATAGATTTGGTTAAGTTTCCAGTTTCTCAGCGTGTACTGATTCTTAGTGTTTAAGATCCCCCAAACCCACTCTGAGTTCTTATTCTTAGCACATAGACACAGTGATTAAATAAAATGGGTGATTTCCACACTTCATCTATTTTGTGCAACATGGGACAAAAGCAAAAAAGGAAATAATATGTAATAATGAAGGGAATGAAGTGGAACATCTGATGAAAGTTTCGAAATTATGATCAACAGATTATGTCATGGTGTGTGTTCAAGCAGTTAAAAGGGTTATAAATTAAATGCCTTAATTATCTTTCTTAAGATACCAACTTCTTTCTATTTTTTACACAGCATGTTTGTTAAATATTCCTGAGAGTAGTGTGTTGTGTGAAACGGTGCATATCAAACCCCACAGCCACACAGTGTTTTTTTTCCCCACTGTATCAGTATTATAGAGAATTCATCCAAAACTCAACTCTTTTATGATATTTTTGCAATGGAAATATGAACTTCTATAGATCCTAAGATGACCATTTTTCCCCTATAGTAAGCTCTGGGTAAATGTATCTTTTAATGGATTCAGAGATTAGGCATAAAATTTTGATGGCTATGACAAATTTTTGCTATGATATGTATTATTTTCAAGTTTATGTTACTAGCCTACCTGATTTTTTGGGAATTTTAATCATAAATAAAATCTTCAGTGAAATAATAAATGACATTATCTATTCTTGACAGATTAATAATACAGAATTTAATATTTCCCATTATGAACATAGGAACAAATAAATTTAACTAACCCATTATAATTATATTTTGAAAATTAATCAGTCAATTACTTTTGCCTAGAGATTTCTAACAGGCAAATATATGCCTGGAGCAAATTGACTTATCATTTATTTTGCATGCTATTCTCTCTTCAAATTCTCACATTTTTTAATATCAAAACAGCACAGCAGAATGACTAATGTTCAAACAACCTGCATGTCAGGATACTCACTGGAAAAGACAGGATGACTAAAAAGTCCTCTCATTGTGGAAGGCACAATATACAGGCAGCATTTTATAGGCCACTCTTTGCCAGTATGTAAAGGTAGCTTTTCTGAACTCTCTTTATGTTCTTTGTTCTCCTTTACTTAGCTGAATTCTACCAGAAAGAACATGGTTCCTCTAAGTCTAAAAGTACAAAAGCATTAGGATCACTGGGCCAATAGGTACATTGAAATTTGAAGTTTCTTCTTGAGTACTACAGTTTTCTCAATATTGAATCATTTGTCAGTAAACAACCACACATTCATATTAAGCTTTATAATGTTTTATTGTGTAACAAATTAGTGATACATGCCCATTAGGAATATTAAAAAATATACTGTAAGCAGAATGAAAAATCAAAACATTCATATTACTACCAACAAGTGATATCATTTTATGCATATTCTCTGTTTTGAAATATAATTTTGAGTTGTAATCTTAGCCTGTTTTTTTTTTCTTTATTCTCATTCTCTTCTTTTTCTCCTTCACTAAAAATAGTTCTTTTTCTTTTTAATTAGATTTTTTCACAGTCTTTTTTTGGGATATTTTATTTATTTCTGAGAGAGAGAAAAACAGCGTGAGCAGGGGAGGGTCAGAGAGAGAGGGAGACACAGAATCTGAAACAGGCTCCAGACTCTGAGTTGGCTGTCAGCACAGAGCCCAACACGGGGCTCGAACTCACAAACTGTCAGATCATGACTTTAATCGAAGTCGGATGCTTAACCGACTGAGCCACCCAAGTGCCCCAAAATAGCTCTTTCATGTACAGAGGTATCTTTTAAAAAAGCATTTAAATGCTGGTAAAAAAATGATATTTAGTGGCCAATGATAGAATTTCAAGTTTTTCAAACTACATAATTATGAGAACAGTTCATTGAAAAAATGTTTAAGATTTACTCTTCAGTAACTTCCTAGAAATGGGAACCATTGAAATGTCCAAGCATGCAACAACATGTTCTCTAGTCATATTTGATTCATTAATTTTAGGAAACCTTTCTGAAATTGATTTAAGACTTTAACACTTCAAGTACATCAAAATGCTGCTGCTGCTGATAACGATAACAGATTGATCTCAGTTCCACCAGGCATGATATATAAACTTAGGATATGTTTATTTTACTTATACAAAATAAATGCTTTCCTTTGTAATATAATAGTCAGTATGGGGGCCTTCAGTGCTCACTTAGTTCACAAGATGATTTTTGACCCAGAAGGCAAAATAACCAATAAGCTTTATTTGTTCTCTGCTGACCAGATTGCTTCATGAATATTCAGTTGATTTCCTCAAATGTCAGAAAGCTTGATGAATTATCAGAATTATGAAAAAAATGAACACATCTATGCAATTATAAACTAGATTTTTAAGTAGAACGTTATTTCCACCACACAAACCTTTCAGCATTGTTTCCCAGTCACTTCTCCATTCTTCGGTCATATTCCAGCATTCTGTTATCTGACACTAAAGATCAGTCTTAAACTTTATAGAGATAAAATCCTACAGTCTGTACTTTTTAATTTTTCACTCTTACTTCTTTTGGTCATATTCTATATGTGAGTTTTTTGTTTTCTAAACTGCTCCATGTGGAAGTAGTCTATTCATTTTCTTCACTGGATCATATTCCATCATATGAATATATCACAGATTATTCATTCAAGTATGAGTAATGCTACTCTGAACATTCTGGTTTATGTCTTTTTACCCGCACATGTACCCATTTGTTCTGGCTCTTTAGTCGTGAATCACAGTGTTGCCTTATAGGTTACATTGTATGCTCGACTTTAGATTCTGCCAAATAGAATTAATGGTTTAACAAGAACACATGATCCTCTCAATAGATGCAGAAAAAGCATTTGACAAAATGCAGGATCCTTTCTTGACAAAAACCCTCAAGAAAATAGGGATAGAAGGATCATTCCTCAAGATCATAAAAGCCATATATGAAAGACCCACCATTAATATCATCCTCAATGGGGAAAAACTGAGAGCTTTCCCCCTAAGGTCAGGAACATGACAGGGATGTCCACTCTCACCACCGTTATTCAACATAGTATTGGAAGTCTTAGCCTCAGCATTTAGACAACACAAAGGTATAAAAGGCATCCAAAATCAGCAAGAAAGAAGTGAAACTTTCACTCTTCGCAGGTGACATGATACTCTATATGGAAAACTCAAAAGATTCCACAAAAAAGTGGCTAGAACTGATCCTAAGAATAAACCTAAGCAGAGAGGTGAAAAGTCTATATACTGAAACTTAGAAAGCTTATGAAAGAAATTGATGACACACAAAAATGAAAAACATTCCATGCTCATCGATTGGAAGAACAAATACTGCTAAAATGTCAATACTACCCAAAGCAATCTACATATATAATACAGTCCCTATCAAAAAATAAAAAAACAAAACAACAACAGCAAAAAAACCCAAAAAACAAAAAATACTAGCATCTTCACAGAGCTAGAACAAACCGTCCTAAAATTAGTATGGAACCAGAAAAGACCCTGAATAGCCAAAGCAATCCTGAAAAAGAAAACCAAAGCTGGAGGCATCACAGTCCCGTACTTCAGGCAGTATTACAAAGCTGTAATCATCAAGACAGTATGGTACTGGCACAAAAACAGACAGTCAGATCAATAGAACTAGAGAACCCAGAAATGGACCTACAAATGTGTGGCTAACTCATCTTTGGCAAACCAGGGAAGAATATTAAATAGAAAAAAAAAAAAAAAACAGTCTCCAGCAAATGGTGCTGTGAAAACTGGACAGCCACATGTAGAAGAATGAAACTGGGCCACTTTCTTACACCATACACAAAAATAAAGTCACAATGGATGAAACACCTAAATGTAAGACAGGAAGCCATCAAAATCCTTGAGGAGAAAGCAGGCAACAACCTCTTTGACCTTGGCCACAGCAGCATCTTACTCAACACATCTCCTGAGGCAAGGGAAACAAAAGCAAAAATGAACTATTGGGACCTTATCAAGATAAAAAGCTTCTGCACAGTGAAGGAAACAATCAAGTGAAGGAAATAATTACATATATGTAATTCAGCAATCAAAGTATTATTCAGCAGTCAAAAAGAATGAAACCTTGTCATTTGCAACAACACAGATGGGAGTGTATTATGCTAAGTGAACTAAGTCAAGCCGAGAAAGACAAATATCATATGACTTCACTCATATGTGGAATTTAAAATACAAGACAAATGAACATAGGGGAAGCAAAAATAATATAAAAACAGAGAGGGAGACAAGACATAAGAGAATCTTAAATATAGAGAAGAAACTGAGGGCTGCTGCAGGGGTAGTCGGCCGGGATGGCTAAATACACTAGGGGCATTAAGGAAGACACTTGTGATGATCACTGGGCACTGTATGTAGGGGATGAATCACTGGATTCTCCTGAAATCATTATTGCCCTATCTGATAACTGACTGGGATATAAATTAAAAAGAAAATACATTTTAAAAATAATGGTTTTATTAATTATACTAATTTATACTTCTAACAGCAGTGTAGGAATGTCTCACTTGCTTGACATGTTTACTAATTTTGTCAGTATTTTTAAGGTAATAGCCATCATAATAGGAGAAAAGTGGTATTTCATTTGGATTTTAACTATAATTCTGGATGACTAACAGGTTTGAGCACCCTATCATATTTTTATTGGCCATTTAGTCATATTCCTTTGCAAGGTGCCTCTTCAAAAATTATCTTCTTATGTTGGGTTTTCTTTTTTTCATATTGGTCTGTAAGAGTTGTTTATATAGTCGGATGAAAGATTATTCTGGGTTATATGTTTTGCAGATATCTTCTGTCATTATGCAGCTTGACTTTTCACTTTCTTAAGGGTGGCTTTTTATGAACTGATTTCCCTAATTTTAATGTGGTTGAGTTTATCAGTCATGATTGCTGTCTGTTTTGTGCTTTCTCTGTCATATTAAAGAAATTTTTAATTATGTAAAAACAGATATTTGTGTTATTTCCTAGATGTATCATTGTTTTACCTTTAATAATTAGATTTTCAATTCCCTTCCAATTGACTTTTATTTAATAGGATGAGAAATTGGTAATGTTTTGTTTTTCTTTACATTTGAATATCTACTTGACCCAGGCTCTTTTTTTTTTCTCCACTTCCCTGCTCTGCAGAGCCACCTTTACCATTACTCAAATATTTGTAAACATGTTAATCACCAGAATCTGTTCTATTCCACTGTATAATTTGACTATCCTTATTCTATTCTTCTATTCTTCTAAAGAATGTCAAAATGAACATATTACTAAATTTACATTTAGGTCTCTGACATCCTGTAATCTCAGTGTCAGAGTTTAAAAACATAATCCAGATTCTCTACAAACCAAAGATTTGAGATTAAACCTGGAGTCTTCTCATTCTCTTTTTGAAAACTGCCACTCTGATTTTTATCATTCTTCACCGTTACTGAATAATAGTCAAAAAATGGCACAAGAACTAGAGTTAATACTGGTACGAGTTTTGAGCTTCTGGTTCCCATTCCTTCCAGAATCCAACCTTCATTTTTATTCATGAACTCTGGAAACATCCTAGATTTTATCATCAATCCTTCCTTTTTAAGATTGATACTTGTTACTTAAAACCAAATGATGCTACCTACTCTGTGTTCCAAATATAATGATTCACAGTCTTTCTCTGTTACCACTGTTTTTATACAAATACTTATAGCACCTATAAAAGAGTTGTGTTTTCTTTTTCCATGTTTCTCTATCCCTAGTGAAATTTTGCTAAGATTCATGAGGACAGGATTTAAGCCTAATTAATACCTGTGTCTCCCCTGCATCTGCCACAGGGCACAGTAAGATATTTGTTTAATTGATGAATGAGTGGATGAATGTATAGATGAATCATTCGAGTTAATTTTTTTTCCTGCAAGACTTCTTGACCTTTCCTGTAAGTTTTCATCTATAGTAGTTCGAACAGTTAATAAATATTATCTGTTTTCTTCATCACTTATCTTCAAACATATTCTATTATATTGCCTTTTAACTCTGGTTTTGCACTAATTCTGCAACTAATATGAGTATACACTGATTCCATCTTTAAAGTGATTCAAACGGGAAATATTCAGTATTTTTCAAGTAATTCTTAGATGATTAGTTAAGAGTCACAAAAGTGAAAACTACATAAGCATATAGTCAAAGTTAATGGTTTTTTAAATATTGACAGTGAATTTTAGAAAGTTTCAGCATCTTGTCTCAGAAAAAAGATCTAGTTCATAGAACTGAGCTGAGATAATAAGAATGAAGGTAAAACATAGGCTTTCTTTATAATATTACATATAATATTACAGGCTATGCTTGATGTTTTAACTTACACTTCATATAAGTTATGTGTGATATAATAATTCATGGCTTTACAGGAGGCATGAAGTTCAGTGGTTGCTGTTCTGAGGAAAGAAGGAACTGGTGAAAAGTCTAACATGAGTTGTCTCATCTAACACAAAAGAAGAGGACAGAAAGGAAATTGAAATTTAGGGAGGGAGGATGTCAGAAAACCAATGTAAAAGAATAACAAATTAAAGCCAAGAAAACATTTCTGTATGAAATGGATTAAAAACTACAGGTAAATAGTCCATGAAGACTTGCCAGTGGCCAAGCTCACTGATTATTGATGCTAGTTGTAGAGAGGGAGTCAAAGGTTTGTGAGGGTGCTGCTTGTAGAAATTGAAATAAGTTTCCAATAAATTCTTTATAACTCACAAATTAGCATACTCCTACAGGCTGAACTAAGAAAACTTTAGGTCAGGCATGAAAGAAATAAAATTGCATGCTTGAAGAGTTTTCGGTAATAATTAGTAACACACTTCACAAAGAGTAACAATTCTTTGGGCTACTGATGCGTGCTGCCAAATTATCTGTCATTTTTGTAGAGCTGATTTTTTTTAATTGGAAGAGTTTTTAATTGTTGTTTTTTACATGGTAGAAGATAGATATGTAAGCAAAGCTTAATTTTTTAAATGTGTTGGAAAGGAATAACTCCTTGAAAGAATAAGCTACCTAGTGTGTTATGTGAACCAATGGATATTTTGAAATATACATTTGAAAAACTATACAAAAGGGTTTGAAATAGATTTGCTTAAAGAATTCTGGCACTGGAATTTCCTTTGAGGAGTGTTACTTTTTCCTTTGTGTTCAATATTCTATATACATATCTGTATGTATATATTTAATTACTACTTTCAAATGATCTTGGGGTGCTTGGGTGGCTCAGTAGATTAAGCATCCAACTCTTAATCTCACCTCATGTCTTGATCTCAGAATGGTGAGTTCACAGCTCGTGCTGGGTGCCATTCTGGGCACCATTCTGGGCATTGAACATACTTTTAAAAAAATTCTTATATACCCCAGATAAGAAACAAGAAAAATAGAATATTCGCTTAGTACTTAACTCCATGGCCCTTTTCCAGCACTGTCTGCTTTCAGCTTTCTATTACTGTTGTTGATTTCATATACTGATTTGCATGTCACGTGTATTTTGGTTAAATCCTGCCTCAAACTATAAATAGTAAAAACTAAGCCAGTTTTTTTAAAACCTATTTCTTCTCTTATAAAATGAAAGTGTCATCAGCTGAAAAGTGACCTAACAAAAACAGCAGTCTTTAGTCTATAAACCTATGACTGTCATCTTATATGGCAGACTTTGCAAATATGATTAACTTAAAGATCTTGAGATGGGATATATTAGTTTGCTAGGCCTGCCATAACAAAGAACCACAGGCTGGGTGGCTTAAATAACAGAAATTTATTTTTCTCACACTTCTGGAGGTTAATATCCCAGATTAAGCAGTTAGCAGAGTTGGTTTCTTTTGAAGTCTAGCTCCTTGGCCTGTAGATGGCCATCTTTTCCCTGTGTCTTCATATAGTCTTCACTCTGCTTGTGCTCTTGTCCTCATTTCTTCTTTTTATAAGGACACTAGTCATATTGGGTTAGGGCATAAACTTATCACCTCATTTTAATTATCTCTTTAAAGACCTTATTTTCACATACAGTCAAGTTCCAAGGTACTGGAGGTTAAGCTTTTAATGCATAAATTGAAGGGAGGGGCACATAACAGCCCGTAACATTCTACCTTCCAGCCCCCACCCCCACCAAATTCCTATACTTCTTCATGCAAAATACATTCATCCCATGTCAGTAGCTTCAAAAGTCTTAACTGATTCCAGTGTTAACTCTAATTCCAGAATGTCATCTAAATGTCATCTAATTCAGATATGGGTGAGACTTGAGATATGATTCATCTTGAGGCAGAATTCCTCTGTAGCTTTGATCCTGTGAAACTAGACAAGTTATATGCTTTCAAAATACATAGTACCTGGACAGGCATAGCATAGGGAGAAATTGGAAAGAAAAACAAGACGAGCCCTAAAGGCAGTCGCTAGTATCCTGATCAGAAGGAGGCAACAGGAAATTTGAAACACAAAGAAGGAATGCAATATGAAGATGGAATGGAAAGAGACTCGAAGACGCTGACCTTACAGATTGGAGTGTGGTGGCTGCAGGGCAGGAGAGCTAACTGCACTGGAAGCTGGATAGGCAAGGGGCAGATTCTGCCTTCAAGCCTCTGGAAAAAGCATAGCCCACCTTACACCTTGGTTTTTGGACCAGTGATTCTGATTTTGGACTTCTGGTCTCTAGAACTCTCAGAAAATAATTTCTGTTATTTTAATCCACCAAGTTTGTGGCAATTTGTTAAAGGTAGCCTACAAAACTAATAACAGTAAAATCAATCTCACAGGGTTTTTGTAAGAACAAAACACAGTAATTTATAGCAGTTTGTACTGTGACCTGCACATAAAGATCTGGTCAGTAAAGGTGGCCTGGATGTGACTTTTGATTTCACCTCAGGTCATAATCCCAGGGTCATGAGATCGCTCTGCTCTGAGTGTGAAGCCTGCTTGAAATTCTCTCCCTCCCTTTGCCCCTTATTTGAGAGGGAGAGAGAAGGGGGGTGGTGAAGTGGGAAGGAAGGGAGGGAGGGAGAGGGAGGGAGGGAGGGAGGGAGGGAGGGAGGAAGGAAGGAAGGAAGGAAGGAAGGAAGGAAGGAAGGAAGGAAGGAAGGAAGGAAGGAAGGAAGGAAGATAGTGGTCAATGAATGCAGTACTTCTACTGTTCTTTTTCCGTATCTTTATAATCATGCAATATGCCTCCTCATGTTTCTCTAGGGATCACCCCAGGACCTCAAACATGGTCAGTGATAATAACTATTATGGATCTTTAAGGTGATAAGCTGAAACTTTTTCTACTTTGCCCAGCACATTTGTTGTGGCAAATGAACTTAGAAGATAGGAGAAAAGAAACAAAAATCTAACATTATAGGAAAAAAAAAGAGTGTCATCAGAGGAACAGAAATTTGGGGTGTACTGGAAAGAGAAAATTAATAGAATGCTCCATTCTGGCAACAGAGCTGACTCAGCTAATGTGGAATCCTTTATCACAAACAAACACGCCCCCCCCAAAAAAAATAGAAATACTGATTAAAATATTTCTAAAGAATTATGTATGTTTAGATCTCAGTTTGATAAAAGAGGAAGAAATTCCCAAGTGCTAGAATAAGTGAGGAAACTGCTAGCAAGAAGGATCTGGGTCTTCTTTCTCCTGATTACCAAATCAATACATAGTCATTATAAGACAGTATCATGAAACTCTATAATGAAGTGAGTGGAAATCTTCCATGATCTCAGTCATCAGATCAAATTCCACTGACACCCTTGGGAATATTCCACTTGACCTTATTCTCCCCTGCATTTGTCACATTTTGTTCTATTTACTCAAATACAAGAGTGAATGCTTTATAGTTTCATTTGTTTAAAGTTCAGAAACAGGCACAATCTAACCTACTTTAAAAAATCTAAAAACTAATTCCCAAAATAGGTACACCGTATATTCCTCTTTGCAGCTTACTTTTTTCATTTAATAACTCTTGGATTTCTTTCCATATCTCTCCTTGTAGATTTGTATAATTATTTTAATGTTTATTTAACTTTTATAAAAAGGATTTGAAATTAGTTATTTCTTCTAATTTAAAATTTGTGATGTATTTCACTGGATATACTTTTGCAGGCCAATTGAAAATTAATGTTCTAAAATTATTTGGCAAGATAGTTCTTATTTTTATATCATCACATTTACCTTTTTCAATTATCTCTTGTAGTTTTAAGCCAGCTAATTTTTTAGAAAGCACATGTAAAATTTTAATTTTATATAATTTAAATGTCTTTTTTAAATGAACTTTTTATGAAAATAAAATCTACATGCAAAAGGGTACATAAATTGTGATTGTTCAAGAAAGTGAACTTTCAAAATGTGAAAATAATCATGAAAGCCACCATTCTGGTTAAGTAGACTATTACTAGCACTCCCAGGGCTCCTACCTAGTCACCAGAAAGTTGACTATGAAAGTGAAAATACTAACTCACCCATATCTGTAGCCATTTTTAATTTGAACAGCTGGGAGTAGAAAGCAGAAGAAAACCTCTGGCTGCATTTCTATTTTATAAACATGCATATATTAATAAACAGCTTTATTAATTGGAAGATTTATTCTCAGAGCTCCCTATAAAGTAGAATTCACAGTTGACATAAGGAAAAAGGTGCCAGACCCATAAGCAACAACCTATAACATAACATTTTATGGTTATGTATAGGGATAGGGATAGGTATAGAGTTTAATGATATTTAAACTGTTGTAGCTGCCCTCCCAATGAAATTATGAATAGAAGATTATATGGAAACATCCAATTCAAGATAGTACATGGAATACAAAAAGAGAGGAGATGATAAGATTGCAGAGCAGCATGGAGACATTGAGCTTGTCCTTGAAACACAGCTATATCAGCACCAAACCATTTGGAACACCTAGGTTATTGATCTGAGGATAACACAACAATCTGCATAAATTGAGCCACAGAACTTGGCAGGTACACAGTGTGGAGAGGTGAACTGGGACAGAAAAGCTGCAGAGGGTAGCGAGCTATTTATGTGGAAAGAAGACAGAGAAAGAGGAAGAGGGAGAGTGTGGCATATGGGGATCATGCAAGAAAAGCACTCCCCTAAAAGTACTTGGAATGAAAGAGAGAAAGGGTGAAAACACTCACAGGGCACTAAACAAGAAATTTGTCCCCCGAAACCACGGATGGGAAGGTAGGAGAGGGTTTCAGTACCCAAATACCAAAATTGTATAAATAGTAGCGTGGAGATTCTGAAGTTTCAGACCTCAGTGCCTTGCAGTGCTCTGGTGAGGAGGTAGGGCAAATCCCCAGGACCAGGCACCAGGGGCTGAGGGGTCCATGTGCCACACGGGGAGAAACGGTTCCCCTGCTTGGAATGCACTTGGTAGAGGCCTTATGGCATTCCTGTGGCCCAGCAGAAACCAGAGAGCAGCTTCATTTGCTGAGATTGGGGCAAAGACACCAGAGTCCAGTGAAACCTGACACCACCTGTGTGTTGTGATCTGCCGTAATCTCAACCTCTGCTGCTGCACAATTGCACAAACATTTTTTGGGACAAACCAGCACCTGGCCATTGCTCAGTGAGACCCTCCCCCAAAAAGTCAGCATATATCCAAGCTGCAGGGGTCTCTTGAATTGTGGGGTTTTGAAACACAACCCCATCTGAGATAAAAGTGTGACAGAGGCGAACAGCTTAGACATGGGCAGGATAGAGGCAGGAGTGGACGGATGCCTGAGACAAAGGAGGGGTGCTTGATCACTGTTGAATGACTGCACCAAGTTCCTGTGCCAAAGACTAGGGAGCTAGGTGAAGCCATTTCCACCCCTCCTGTGCATGCACACATGCACACTGATCCACGACAGTAAGCTAAGCAGTGCCACTTAGTGGAGAAAGGAGCCATTACACCGAGCTCTGCCCAAATGCGCCCTCCAAGCACATTCCCCAGAAGACCAACACAAGTCCCTCAACATTCTTAGTGTAGGGACTGTCAAGTGCTTTATAGTTTCAGGTCTGGGGGAAACCGGATATAACTACATTCGGGTTTAATTCTGTTTGCTGGTTCATTTATTTGTATGTTTTCTTTGTTTCTGTTTTTGGTTAAATTGTTTTCTTTTGTCTTTCCTTTTTCTTTATTGGCTACAGAAAGGCAAAAAAATGATTTTTACTTTTTTACTTAATCTTTAAATTTTTTTTTATTTCACTGAATTCTATTTTAATATATAATTTTTTAATTAAAAATTTTTTTCTTACATTTTCTTTTTCTTTTCTTTCCTTTCCTTTTTTTTCTCTCTATTCTGGCAAGCTTCTTTCAACAAGCAGACCAAAACACACCTAGGAGCTAGCTTCCTTTATTTGATTTTTTTCCTTTTGTTTTTAATTTTTAATTTTAATTTTATTAATTTTTTCATCTTTCAAAATGACAAAATGAAGGAATTCACACCAAAAAAAGATCAGGTTATTATAAGATAATGAGAGCTCACAATGAGATGAAATCACCAGATGGGCCCCTTGTCATTGGAGGCAGTGTTAAACTCAGAATTTCCTGTTTTCCTGAAAAAATTCCAAATTCCTCTTATGGCATGTAGGTCGGATTTTTTTTAACACAGTAAAAAGGTGATTGAAAATATGTTCCAAAAGAGGAGAGTTTGTGTCTTTGAGCTAAACTTATCATATTGAATCACCCACATGTAAGATGTTCACTTGACAAATTCTCCCAAGAATCCAGGATGAGAATGGTATCTACTTTCTTTCAATAAGGAGGTTACAAATACTTTTTAAAACTACTTGTTTTTAAAATTTTTTTTTTTATTTATTTCTAGGAGAGAGAGAGACAGCGTGAGCAGGGGAGGGTCAGAGAGAGAGGGAGATACAGACTCTGAAATAGGCTCCAGGCTCTGAGCTGGCAGTCAGCACAGAGCCCACCACGGGGCTCGAACCTACGAACCGCGAGATCATGACCTAAGCAAAAGCCGGACGCTCAACCGACTAAGCCATCCAGGCTCCCCAAAACTACTTTTGTTAAATCAGACGCACACACGCACGCGCGTGCACGTGCAATTTAATTATTCTATGGCAAACATTTGTCTTTGATTTTCCTTACTAGTACTGCTTCTCTTAGCTTCCTACAGATGCTGACCAAGAGTTTAAGATTCAGGGGCAAACAGTTGATTTGGGAAGTTATAAGGATATTGGTAGGCTCGTGTGGAAGAGAAACAGAAGGGGAACCAACCATGGCAGAGCAACTGGAGGTTAATTGTGTAGGAGAACTCTGGAATACGATGCCTAACAAGTATCTCAGATTTATACCTCCAATGGATACAGCATAGTCATAGCTGAAGAATTGCTCCCTGGTAGGTGTTAATTCTTTGTCTTCTGGCCTTCTATGTTTCTGGTTGGAGCAACCATGACAGACTGAAGTTTTCAAATATGACTACAGCGAGATATCTCATGCTACGTGCTGTTTAAACAATATGACTATGACACTCTTCTCATCCAGATAAGGTATTTATGTATCATTTTCTTGAATCTACACATAGTTGTGATTACAGTGGAAACACTTTATGATTTCTAAGACTAGATCATAAAAGGTGATACAACTTCTGCTTGGTTCTTTTGGAATATTTTCTCTTGGAACGTATCAAGCTGTGAGGAAGCCCATGACTCCTTGTGGAGAAACCCACATGGAGAAGAATAGCCCACCAGCACCAATATACCAGCCATGTGAGTGAGCCATCTTAAAAGAAAATCCTGTAGTTCCAGTAGAGCTATCCCACTTACCACTTCATGGAACATTAGCTAATCCTGCTGAGCCCTGCTCAGCTTCTTAAATGTAACAAAATAAGTGATTGTTATTGAATTAGGCCATTATTAATTTGGGGTGGCTTATTTTATTTTAATTAATTAATTAATATCCAAGTTAATTAGCATATAGTGCAGTAATGATTCCAGAAGTAAATTACAGCGATTTATCCCATATATATAACACTGAGTGCTCATCCCATCAAGTGTCTTCCTTAATCCCCTTACTCATTAACTCATGCCCACCCACAACCCTGCAGCAGCTCTCAGTTTGTTCTCTGTATTTAAGAGTCTCTTATGTTTTGTCCCCCTCCTTGTTTTTGTATTATTTTTGCTTCCCTTTCCTTATGCTAGTCTGTTTTGTGTCTTAGATTACTCATATGAGTGATGTCATGTGATATTTGTCTTCCTCTGACTAACTAATTTCACTTAGCACAATACCCTCTAGTTTATCCACATAGTTGCAAATGGCAAGATTTCATTCTTTTTGATTGCCTAGTAATACTCCATTGTATATATATACCACATCTTTTTTATCCATGCATCCGTTGATGGACATTTGAGCTCTTTCCATACTTTGGCTATTGTCTGTAGTGCTGCTATAAACATTGGGATACATGTGTCCCTTTGAAACAGCACACCTGTATCCCTTGGATAAATACCTAGTAGTGCACTTTCTGGGTCACAGAGTAGTTCTATTTTTAATTTTTTGAGGAACCTCCATACTGTTTTCCCGAGTGGATTCACCAGTTTTCATTCCCACCAGCAGTGAAAAAGAAATCCTCTTTCTTTGCATCCTCACCAACATTTGTGTTTACCTAAGTTGTTCATTTTAGCTTTTCTGACTCTGTGAAGTGGTATCTCATTGTGGTTTTAATTTTATTTCCCTGGAGATGAGTGATGTTGAGCATTTTTTTCATGTATCTGTTAGCCATTTGGATGTCTTCTTTGGAGAAGTGTCTATTCATGCCTTTTCCAATTTCTTCACTGGATTATTTGTTTCTTAGTGTTGAGTTTGATAAGTTGTGTATAGATTTTAGATACTAACTCCTCTTTTGATAGGTTATTTGCATATAGCTTCTCCCATTCTGTTTGTTGTCTTTTAGTTTTGCTGAATGTTTCCTTTGCTGTGCAGAAGCTTTTTATCTTGATGAGGTTTCAGTAGTTCATTTTTGCTTTTGTTTTTCTTGCCTCCAGAGAGGTGTTGATTAAGAAGTTGCTGCAGCCAAGGTCAAAGAGGTTGTTGCCTGTTTTTTTCTCAAGGATTTTGATGGCTTCCTATCTTACATTTAGGTCTTTCATCCATTTTGACTTTATTTTTGTGTATGGTATAAGAAAGTGGTCTAGGTTCATTCTTCTGCATGTGGCTGTCCAGTTTTCACAGCACCATTTGCTGAAAAGACTATTTTCTTTTCCACTGGATATTCTTTCCTGCCTTGTTAAAGATGAGCTGGCCATACATTTGTAGGTCCATTTCTGGGTTCTCTGTTCTGTTCCATTGATCTGAGTGTCTGTTTTTGTACTAGTACCATACTGTCTTGATGATTACAGCTTTGTAATACATCTTAAAGTCCGAGATTGTGATGCCTCCAGCTTTGGTCTTCTGTTTTAGGATTGCTTTGGCTATTCAGTGTCTTTTCTAGTTCCATAGTTATTTTAGGGTTATTTGTTCTAGCTCTGTAAAGAATGCAGGTGTTATTTTGATGGGAATTGCATTGAATATGTAGATTGCCTTGGACAGAATCAACGTTTTTACAGTATTTGTTCTTCCATTCCATAAGCGAGGAATACTCTTCCATTTTCTTGTGTGTCTTCTTCAATTTCTTTCATAGACTTTCTATAGTTTTCAGTGTATAGTGTTTTTTACCTCTTTGGTTAGATTTATTCCTAAGTATTTTATGGCTTTTGGTGCAATTGCAAATGGGATCAATTCCTTGATTTCTCATTCTGTTGCTTTATTGTTAGTGTATAGGAATGCAACTGATTTCTGTACATTGATTACATACCCTGCAACTTTGCTGAATTTATAGATCAGTGCTAGCTGTTTTTTTTTTTTTTTTTTTTTTTTGTGGAACTTTTGGGTTCTCCACATAGAGTATCATATCATCTGCAAAGAGTGAAAGTTTGACTTCCTCCTTGCCGATTTAGAAGCTTTTAAATCCTTTGTATTATCTGACTGCTGAGGCTAAGACTTCCAATACTGTGTTGAATAACAGTGGTGAGAGTGGACATCCCTGTCATGTTCCTGACCTTAGGGGGAAAGCTCTCAGTTTTTCCCCATTGAGGATGATATTAGCGGTGGGTCTTTCATATATGGCTTTTATGATCTTGAGGTATGATCCTTCTATCCTTTCTCTCTCGAGGGTTTTTGGCAAGAAAGGATCCTGTATTTTGTCAAATGCTTTTTCTACATCTATTAAGAGGATCATGTGGTTCTTATCCTTTCTTTTATTGATGTGATGACTTATTTTGGCAATATTTAATCAGCCCTGCATTCCAGT
The DNA here is from genome assembly GCF_003009895.1 of Hyaena hyaena. Taxonomy (NCBI): domain Eukaryota; kingdom Metazoa; phylum Chordata; class Mammalia; order Carnivora; family Hyaenidae; genus Hyaena; species Hyaena hyaena. The sequence goes on along the minus strand of NW_024082251.1, from coordinate 213,236 downwards.
AATAAATCCCACTTGGGTGTACTGAATAATTCTTTTAATGTATGCTCGGATCCAGTTGGCTAGTATCTTGTTGAGAATTTTTGCATCTCTCTTCATCAGGGAAATTGGCCTGTAGTTCTCCTTTTTAGGGGTCTTTGGTTTTGGAATCAATGTAATGCTGGCTTCATATAAAGAGTTTGGAAGTTTTCCTTCCATTTCTATTTTTTGGAGCAGATTCAAAGAATAAGTGTTAACTCTTCTTTAAATGTTTAGTAGAATTTCCCTAGAAAGCCATCCAGCCCTGGACTCTTACCTTTTGGGGAGATTTTTGATTACTAATTCAATTTCTTTACTGATTATGGATCTGTTCCAATTTTCTATTTCTTCCTGTTTCATTTTTGGTAGTTTCTATGTTTCTAGATATTTGCCATTTCTTCCAGATTGCCCTCTTTATTGACGTATAGTTGCTCATAATATTCATATATTATTATCTGTATTTCTGCTGTGTTGGTTGTGATGTCTCCTCGTTCATTCTTGATTTTTTTCATTTGGGTCCTTTCCTTTTTCTTTTTTATCAAACTGGCTAGGTTTTTATCAGTCGTGTTAATTCTTTCAAAGAATCAGCTCCTGGTTTCATTGATCTGTTCTACTTTTTTTGGGTTTCAGTATCATCGATTTCTGCTTTAATCTTTGTTATTTTCCATCTTCTGCTGGTTATGGGCATTATTTGCTATTCTTTTTCCAACTCTTTAAGGTGTAAGGTTAGGTTGTATATCTGAGACCTTTCTTCCTTCTTTAGGAAGGCCTGGATTGCTATATACTTCCCCCTTATGACCGCCTTTGCTGTGTCCAGAGGTTTTGGGCTCTGGTGTTATCATTTTCATTGGCTTCCCTGTACTTTTAAATCAACCCTTTAACTTCTTGGTTAGCCCATTCTTTTTTTAGTAGGATGTTCTTATTGATTTAGAGTTTCATACCATTGTGGTCTGAAAATATGCAAGGTATGATGTTGATCTTTTTGTACCTGTGAGGGCTGATTTGTGTGGCAGTATGTGATGTATTTTGGAGAATATTCCATGTGCACTCAAAAAGAATTACTGCTTTAGAATGAAATGTTCTCAATATATCTATTAAGTCCATCCAGTCCAGCATGTCATTCAAAGCCATTGTTTTCTTGTTGATTTTCTGCTTAGATGATCTGTCCATTGCAGTAAGAAGGGTATTGAAGTCCCCTATTATTATGATATTATTATCAATGAGTTTCTGTATGTTTGTGATTAATTGATTTATATATTTGGATGATTTCCATGTTTGGAGGATAAATGTTTAGAGTTGTTAGTTTTTGGTGGATGGACCCCTTAATTTTGATACAGTGCCCTTCATCTCTTGTTACAGTCTTTATTCTGAAATCTAAATTGTCTGATATAAGTATGGCTACTCTGGCTTTCTTTTGGCGACCATTAGTATGTTAGATGGTTCTCCATCCCTTTACTTTCAATCTGAAGGTGGCTTTAGGTCTAAAATGGGTCTCTTGTAAACAGCATTTGGATGGATCTTGTTTTCTAATCCATTCTGTTACCCTATGTCTTTGAATTGGAGTGTTTAGTCCTTTGACATTTGGAGTGAGTACTAAAAGATAAGAATTTACTGCCATTATGTTGCCTGTAGAGTTGGAGTTTCTGGTGGTAGTCTCTGGCCCTTTCTAGTCTTTGTTGCTTTTGGTCTTTTTTGGTTCTTTTTGTCTCTTCTTCCCTCCAAGAGTCCCCCTTAAAATTTCTTGCAGGGCTAGGTTAGTTGTCATGAACTCCTTTAGTTTCTTTTTGTCTGGGAAGCTTTTTATCTCTCCTTCTATTTTTTTTCTCTCTTTTTATTTTGAATGACAGGCTTGCTAGATAAAGAATTCTTGGCTGCATGTTTTTTCCCGATTCAACACACTGAATATACCCTTCCATTCCTTTCTGGCCTGCCAATTTTTGGTGAGCAGGTCTGCTGTGAACCTGATCTGTCTTGCCTTCTAGGTTAAGGCCTTTTTTTCACTTGCTGCTGTCATGATTCTTTCCTTGTCTGAGTACTTTGTGAATTTGATTATGATATGCCTTGTTGATGGTAAGTTTTTGTTGAATCTAATGGGAGTTCTCTGTGCTTCCTGGATTTTGATGTCTGTGTCTTTCCCCAGATTAGGGAAATTTTCTATTATTTGCTCGCATAAACCTTTTACCCCTTTCTCTCTCTCTCTCTTCATCTTTCGGGACCCCTATTATTCAGATGTTATTCCTTTTTAATGAGTCATTGAGTTCTGTAATTCTTATATTGTGCTCTTTTCCTTTAGTTTCTCTCTTTTTCCCTGCTTCATTATTCTTCATAAGTTTTTCAACTATATTGCTAATTTGCTGCTCTGCTCATTTATCCTTGCTGCTGTGGCATTCATTCGAGACTTCACCTCAGTTATAGCATTTTTAATTTTGTCCTGACTAGATTTTGCTTCTTTTATGTCCTCAAAAAGGGATTCTATGCTTTTTTCAACCCCATCTAGTATTCTTATTATCTTGATTCTAAATTTTGGTTCAGATATCTTGCTTGTATCTGTGTTAAGTCCCTAGCTGGCACTTCTTCCTTTTCTTTCTTTTGTGGTAAATTACTGCCGAGTTCTGTGGTTCTGGTTGTGCAGATTGTTGTGTTAATCCTTAAATCAGTTTTCTAGGTGTGCAGGTTGCTTTGGTGTTGCTCTAACTGCATTTAATGGAAGAGAGAGGCAAAAAAAACCAAAAAAAAGAACAAAAAAAAAAAACTTGCTGCCCTGCCATCTTCACCCTTGGGCTGGGCTTTTAGATAACAGTAGATAACTGGTACACATTTTTCTATACCAGCTGCCATGAGTGCCACCCAAATTCTCCCTTGAAAGTGTCAGGTGAACCTTTCTAACTGCCTTAACCATATATTTGAATTTAGTATTTTCAATATAACAATGTATGTCAATTATACTGGATTTTTTAAAAATAAATAAATTAATTTTTTAAAAAAGTAGGATAAAGAGAAAGGAAAAAAAAAGTAGTTGTAGTTGTAGATCAGGATTTTGATGTTCAGGAATATAGCAGATTGTATTTAACAAGGGTGGCCATGATAGTATCTCCCTTCCTGCATTGTTTTCTAGAATTTTACCCTAGTCCATCAAAATGTGCCCCCATGACCCCAAGCCTCAGTGGACGTTTGTGACTGACTTGTCCAACAGTACATGGCAGAAGTGATATTATGTGACATCCAAGGTTAGCTGATAAAAAATTCTCACTTCTTCCTTGTTCACTTGGGACACTTATCTTGAGAATCCGGACACCATATCTAAGCAGCCTATGGAAAGCCCACGTGGAGGGAAACTGAGGTTCCATGACCATAACTCCAAGTGAGTCTCAGCTGACAGAGAGTGTCTACTTGCCAGACATCTGGACAGTCATCTTGAAGTGAATCCCAATGTTTGGTCACCCATGACACCTGATAGCATATCATACCACTTGGAGTAAAGATAAGCTTCCCCTATTATGCCCTGGGAAAACCTCTACTTGTTGTCAAAATTAATGATTGTCATTTTAAGTTACTAAGATTTGGGTGATGGTTTATGCATAGAACTGTGTACCCTGGTTTAGGCAAAGAGATATTATGACACTAAAAGCACAATCTATAGAAAATATTGATAAATTTAATTTTATCAAAATTAAAATCCCTGCAGTTCAAAATACGTGGATAAGGAACTTTAACAAAAAAGCACAAAGTGGAAGAAAATATTTGCAAAGCAGATACCTGGTAAAGGACCTGTATCTAGAATATATAAACATTCTTAGAACTCAACAGTAACAAAACAAAGATTTCACAGGTAATGAGAGAGGTACAAAAGACTTCAATGGATACTTTACCAAAGATGATACATGGATGAAAATAAGTGTGAGAAATGATGCTCAGTGTTATTAATTTTTAGGAAAACCCAATTAAAACCCACAATGAGATACCTCTACACACCTATTAGAGTGGCTAAGATTAAGAAGATTGAGCATACAAAGTGTTGGTGAGGCTGTGACTAAATGGGCCATCTCATATACTACTAATAGGGATGTAAAATGGTACAGCCATCTTAGAAAATAGTTTGGAAGTTATCAAAGAAAAATGAGAGCATGTGACCATACATGACTTGTATTTTAAATGTTCATATCAGCTATTTATGTAATAATCGCAACTGAGGAAATGTCACTGTCCATCAACATGTGAGTAGATAAACTGGCATATCCTTATATACTCTTCATCAATAAAAACAAACAAAATATGAATACATGTTGTGTACAACTTAACTGAATTTCAGAATAATTATGCTGAATGAAAGAGGTCAGACCAAAAAAAGTATATACTCTGTGATTGTTTCCATGTATTTAAATTCTAGGGAATGCAAATTTAATGTATAGTGACAGAAAGCAAATCCGTGGTTGCCTGGGGATGGTGGTGGGGATAAGAAAGGGTTACAAAGGTGTACAGGGAAACTTTGGGGATTATAGATATATTGATGGTTTTTACACTATTTAATTTTTTTAAATTTGAGCATAGTTTACACAATGTTACATTAGTTGTAGGTGTACATCATAGTCATTCAACATTTGTATACCTTATGCCATGCTCATCTCAAGTGTAGTTACCATCTGTCCTCATACAACATTATCACTATACTAATGACTATATTCTGTACGCTATGCCTTTTGTTTTCATGATTTATTCATTCTGTAATTTTAAGAGTGTATCTCCCACAATCCTATACTCATTTTGTCTATCCCCTCATGGCCCTCCCTTCTGGTAACCATCAGTTTGTTCCCTGTATGTATAGGTCTGAGTCTACTTTTTGTTTATTTGTTTATTCATTTGTTTTGTTTTTTAGATTCCACATATAAGTGAAATGATATGGTATTTGTCTTTTTCCATCTTTTTTCATTTAGCATAATGCCATCTAGGTCCATCCATACATCCATGTTGTCACAAATGGCAAGATCTCCTCTTTTCTTTTATGGCTGCATAATATTCGTGTGTGTGTGTGTGTGTGTGTACTTGTGTACACCACATCTTCCTTATTCATTCATCTATAAATGGACATAAGTTGCTTCCCTATCTTGGCTACTGTAAATAATACTGCAGTATATATGCATATATATTTTTTAATTAGTGTTTTTGTTTTCTTAGGGTCAATATGCAGTTATGGAATTATTGAATTATATGGTATTTCTATGTTTAATTTTTTTTATCAACCTGTATACTGTTTCCCACAGTGCTGCACCAGTTGGCATTCCTACCACCAGCGCCCGAGGCTTCCTTTTTCTCCACATACTCACCAACAGTTGCTATCTCCTGTCTTTTTTACTTTAGGCATTCTGGCAGGCACAAGGTGTTTTCTCACTGTGGTTCTGATTTGCATTTCCCTGATGATTAGTGATGTCCAGCATCTTTTCATGTGTCTGTTGGGTAACTGTAATGTCTTTCTTTAAAAAATGTGTGTTCAAATCCTCTTTGCATTTTTAAATTGCATTGTTTGTTTTTCTGGTGTTGGTCTATATAAGGTCTTTAGAGATTTGGGGTATTTAATCCTTATTGGATATATCATGTGCAAATATCTTCTCCCATTCATTTGATGTCCCTTTTGTTTTGATGCTGGTTTTCTCTGCTGTTCAGACACTTTTTATTTTGGTGTAGTTCCATTAGTTTATTTTCGCTTTTGTTTCCCGTACCTTAGGTGACACATCTAGAAAAATGTTAACAGCAGCTAATGTCAAAGAAATTACTACTTACGTTTTCTTCTAGTGCTTTTCCACTATTGTAATTAAGTGAGTGGCATTGTCTCTTCATCTGCCCCATCTTCACTTTAAATGCACCTGAATAAAAAGTAATGACAGTGAAAAATAGAAACCTGGAATATGTTTACACTTCTTACATAAATTGTCAGTTTCTTGGCAAAAATCTTTAAATGCCTGTGGGCCTTGTTTTCTACATAGGTAGAAGTAGGAATAGTCATACTCATTCCATATTCTTTTATTGGTTTGATATCTTTTCTTTTTAAGCCTGAGAAATGATTATTTATTTACTTTTAGTTAACTTTTTAAATAGAAATGTAATTAGTTTAAACTCACGAACCTGAGATCAAGAGCCACATGCTATATGGACTTAGCCAGCCAGGTATTCCCCAGTTTGATTCTTTTGCGTGTGGCTGTCCAGTTTTCTTAATACCATTTATTGAAGAGACTGTCTTTCCCCCATTTTATATTCTTTTTTCCTTTGTTATAGATTAATCTGCCGTATAGATATTGGTTTATTTCTTGTCTCTCTGTCCTGTTCTGTTGATCTGTTTTATTTTGCTTACCAATACTATACTGTTTTGATTACTATAGCTTTGCCGTATATCATGGAATCTGAATTAAAATACCTCTAACTTCATTCCTCCTTCTCAAGTTTGCTTTGGCTATTTGAAGATTTTTGTGTTTTCCTACAAATTTTATTGTTACCTGTTCTAGTTCTGTGAAAAGTGCTGTTTGTATTTTGATATATATTACATTGAGCATATATATTGCTTTGGGCATTATGGACTTTTTTGCCATATTTAAGTTTTACAGCTCATTACCACTTTATATTTGTGTGTGTGTGTTGTCTTGAGTTTTTCACCAGTAACTTGTAGTTTCCAGAGTATAGATCTTTCACCTTCTTGGCTAAACTTATCTGTAGGTATTTTATTCTTTTTGGTACAGTTGTAAATAGAATTATTTTTTTAATTTCTCTTTCTACTACTTTTTCATTAGCATATAGAAAAGAAACAGAATTCTGATTGTTAATTTTGTACCCTGCAACTTTACCAAATTCATTTCTTACTTCTAGTAGGTTTTTGGTAGAAGTTTTAGTGTTTTCCATATATTGTATCATGCTATCTGTACATAGTGACAGTTTTCTTTCTTTCTTACCATTTTGGATGCCTTTTATTTCTTTTTCTTGTCTTACTACTATGGCTAGGTCTTGCAGTGTTTTGTTAAATAAAAGTGATGATGTTAGACATCCTTGACTTGTTCTTGATTTTAGAGGAAAAACTCAGTTTTTCATCATTAGGTATGATGTTAGTTGTGGTTTTATATATGGCCTTGATCATTTTGAGGTACATTCCTTGTGTACCCACTTTGTTTAGAGTTTTATGTTTATCATAAATGGCTATTGAATTTTTTTTCAGATTATTTTTCTGCATCTATTGAGATGATCATGTGATCTTTATCTTTCATTTTGTTAATGTGGTATATTACATTGGTTGATTTGTAAATATTGAATCACATCCCTGGAGTAAATCCTATTTGATCACTGTGAATGATTTTTTTAATGTATTGTTACATTTTGTTTGCTAATATTTTGTTGAGGATTTCTGCATGAATGTTCATCTCTTCCCTCTCTCTCTCTCCCCTCTTTCTGGGGTCCCTATGATATGAGTATTATTAATGCCTGATGATGTCACTGAGTTTCCTTAATGTAGTTACTTTTTACTATTCTTTTTTCTCTTTTTGCTGTTCAGCTTGGGTACTTTTCATTACCCTGTCTTCTAGATTGCTGACCCATTCTTCTGCATCCTCGAATCTGCTGTTGATCCTGTGTGGGCTCTGTGTGCCTTACTGTTTTGCTGCACTGCATTTGCCTTCCATCCAGTCAGCTATAATGACCCACCTTGTCTGCTGTTGAATGGACTAGGCAAGATTTGATTCCTGCACTGTTGACAGGCTTTTCTGAGGCCACTGAGGGCTTTGTAGTGGGCAGGTTTACACTTACATTAGCTGCCAGTCATCAGCCTCTCTTACACAGCTGTAGGCATACCAAAGAGCAGGGCTTGTTCTGTGCACAGCCATCTCAGAGGCTTCAGTGGTATGTGGGGCCACCAATCAGTCTAGGTATCTATCACCAGCCTCTTTGCCATAGCTGCAGCCATACTCAGTGGCTGGGCTTGCTCTCTGCAGCCATCGGAGGACCAGCTGCTAGAGCTGTGAGTGTGCTGGTCTGTGCGGTTCTCTCCCCTTCTTTCCGGGGCAGGAGTCACTGTAGAGCTTGCGGGTGCAGTCGTCAAGAAACATAAATGTTATAAGCCTGGATAATGTCCCCTAAATGCAACTGAGTATTAAGAAAAGTGCACACACCACCATGTCTCTCCACGGAGAGAAATGAGCAGTAGGCAGAGCCCAGAGCAAAGCTGAGGGATTTGCAGAGACATTGTTAGCTGTGGCAGGAGGAAAACGGATTCCGACAGGGAGCGTAAGTGTTCAGAACACAAGAGAAGCTGGATAGTTGTGAACTCTCCTCATCTGGCAGGCTAGATAAATTTTGTGAGTCAAAATGATTTTTTGAGGCTATTTGCAAAGCTGGCTTTAATATACCTTAATAGGGATTCATTAAGGAAATGGCTTGTTACCATTCATGTGTTTAATGATTACGGCATATTCCCTTAACTAGACATGCAATTGATTGCTTTAAATATCCAGCTCTGCAAGGCTATTTCTGTACTTTGCTGCACAAAATAAGCTTAGTTATAGAATGTTTCTATTTACTGGGAAGATACAATATTTAAACAAACTACAAAATAAAAAGAAGGGGCATATATTAAATACAAAGATAGTGATTTTATTATTAAAACTATAATTTTTCAGTGGCCTTATATTTCATTTTAGTTATTAAGTGATATTAGGTGTACCTGCATTGGTGGAAGATTACAGAAAAATTCATTACAGACAAGGAAAAGTTCAGAGGCTTATCACCGCTAGTATATTTTTCTCTGTTGTTATTTTCTCCTTCTTGCCTTTATTAGCATAATTATCTTAGTTTAATTATTTCCAGTATTCTCCTGTGCAAGGGGGTTAATAATGGTTTTAGTCCTGGTGATTCCATCAGTGAGCCTGTGGTGAGTAGAAACCATCTAGCAATTTAACATCTATATGTTATCTACAGCCATCTTCCACATTCTATATTTGTTTATTTGAAAAATATCATTACTAGAGAGAGTCATTGTTGTGGAGTAATTGAAACCTAGACAGGAAGTCTAAATGGAAGTCTAAAGATATCAATTATAAGTTCTTCTTCTGCAACCTGAGAAAGCTTGAAAAATCATTAAGAACTATTTAAGCCTATACTTTCCCACCTGTAATATAGAGATAACACCTTCACTATCTCACCAAGTGGTTGTAAGAATCCAGTACGTGCATTTCAGCCAATATTTATTCTTCTATGCCTACCATAAGGTCTGGTACACACTGTGACATAGAAGATACATAAGACAAATGAAAAGATGTATTATAGTATCATGTTAGGTCACTTTTTCTCTCTAGGCTTAAATTATATCTCAGAATCTGGTAGTCACATTAATTCTTTCTGGCCAATAAAAGATATGCAGGCTTGCAAATTTAAGTTTCCCATGTTATTCCTATAGGGCAAAGGAAGATTAAACGTTAAATATGGGAGAAAGCACCAGAAATATATAAACAAAAGATAAAATTGACCTAGCTATATTAACATAAGAGACGCTTATTTTAAGGCAAAAAAAAAAAAAAAAAAAAAAAAGACTGGTAATTAAAGATTACCATAAAATAATTTTAAAGGTTTAATTCAGTGGATGATATAATGCTAAATTCACAAAGACATAAAACAGAGCAACACAAATACAAAGGGAAATGGATAAATCTACCATTTGATATTATCTGAGAATTTTTAAATATTTTCTCTTAGTAATTGATAGATGAAGCAGACAAAATAATCATTAAGTATACAGATTTGGAAAGTCTGTCTAAATGATTTTACAGATTCATGTCTTGATTGTTTAGAAAATAAAGACTATTTTTCAAGTACATGTGGAAATTTGCAAAAATTGACAAAATACTATGACTTAAGCACAGAGAAAAACAATTTCACAGAAGTGGCATGATTGGACACATTGTTTTTCAACAATATATTAAGATGGAAATTGGTAGCAAAATAATTACTCTCCATATTTTTCAAAAGACAAAGTGCCCAGTATATCCTATGTCAAAGAATAATCATAAAAGAAATGGAAAAGGGAATTTAAAATATGTACGATGTCAACATTATGATGTATCAGGCATTGTTCTAGGATAGGTGAACAAAATAGACAAGCTTTTTCCTTTCATAAAAGGTTACATTCCTGCTGGAGAGGAGCAGATGATAAATAAGATGCCAGACATGATAAGTGCTGAGGAGAAAATAAAGCGTGATAGGTGACAGAGGAATCATAGGGGAAGTATGGGGCAAGAGAGGAGTTCAATTTTAAATGGAATGTTTAGAGAAAATATCACTGAGAAGGTGACATTGGAGCAAAGCCACAGAGTTGATGGGAGAGCAAGCCATGCATAAGTGTGTGAGGGAACAGCCAGGCTTTGGTGTGTGTGTTTTATTTCCGATTTAAATCAAGTTTTTCTAAAGGCAAGATAAAAGTGCAATGAAGGAGGTTAATTCTTACAACATGTCATATCCATTTAAGTTGAAGATGTCTTAAAGTCATAAATAGTTAATTTATTTTCTCTTTAGCATTCTATGGATGATTTAGCTTATTAAAATGGAAATTTTTATGCATTTCCTATGATGCCATTTTATCATTTCACATTTCTAAAATAGAATATGCCATTTACTTTACATTTGAGCTAATATTGGCTAGGAATATAAAGCAGCTATTGTCTGGCCAGCTGCCAAGATAAAAACATATTTAGAAAAGTAATTCAGGGATGTACTCTAAGTTAAAGGGTATAAAAATTTTTGTATTAGTCCTATTATCTTCTTCTTAATACACATTGTAAGGGACACATGAACTGCCTCTTTTGCATTTCATTAATACAGAGTCGGTGCAGTTTCTCAAGTTCTAAGTAATACTCTCCATGGAAAAAATGCCAAGTACAGAATCCTGGTTCACCAAAGTCAGCTGCTTTGATCCTCAGTCTAGCACTCAACAGTTTTAATCTTTACCAATGCCACTTTAAACATACATTGGTAACACTTAACATACCAATCAATAAATCCATCAGTCCCTCATTTCAACCAAGTGTGCATGTAGAAGTTGGAGAGGAGAATGGGAAGGGATAAAATACAAAGAGTAACAAATGAATCTAACTATAACAAATGAATAATAGACCCACCCTGGCAGAGGCTGTGAACAAAATAGACAAATGACTTTGGAATGACTAAAGCTGTGCAGTTTTCACTAAACTGGACAGTTGATTTAAAATAATGTATACAAATATTGTATGCTAAGTATTTAGTAAGTTTGTTTCTCACAGGGTTAAGGATTAACAATTAAATTCTGGATCAACTTTATGCTTATTCTAATAATGGGAAAATAAATAAGTATTTTGTGGATAATGAGAGCTAGGTTTCTCACCAACAGAAAGAAGTTACAAATTAGGAGAAAGGGAAGGCTAAATTAAACACTGTGCTGTTATATTAGAAATGGAGCTATTGCTGTGAACTTGTGATTTTTAATATATGGACAAGTGTAGATATATGGATGTGTGTATGTTTGTGTATTGTGTTGTGTGTGTGCTCAATGCATATTTTTCCTGGGTTTTTCTGCTATGAGAGCCAGAAAGCAGTGACATCATAGTAGCAATATGTACAACCAGCATATATGTATTGTGTATACCTGTTGTAAATACCATTCTCCAATAAAAAGAACCAAAGCTTTTTTAGACTTATGGTTGAATCCAGGGCTGGAACAGGGAAAATGCTCAGTGCAACTGTATTATCTTTTGGGATCAGAAAGTTAAGAAACATTTAAAAATGTTTATTTTAATGTTTATTTATTTTTGAGACAGAGAGACACAGAGGCAGGGAGGAGCAGAGAGAGAGGGAGACAAAGAATACCAAGCAGGCTCCAGGCTTTGAGCTGTCAGCACAGAGCCCTAATGCAGGCCTGGAACTCACAAACTGCGAGTTCATGACCTGAGCCAAAGTCAGACTCTCAACTGACTGAGCCACCCAGGCACCCCAAGAAACATTTCAAACATGATACCATGAAGTATATAAAAAGAACATAGAAGCTAATTTGAAGGTGTGCCCACTGACCTAATCTGGGACAATTTAAGGTCAAATAAATAATAATAGTGATGAGTTATACCCCATCAAGTAAAATAAATCTATACTGATATAAATAAATAATGCAGTATAAAAGTTAATGGAGAAGAAGGGACAGCTCTTCTGTAATATGTAATTTCAGTAAAATTAGAAATAGTGAAGGAAATAGAAAAATGTCTATTTAGCAAACACTACCTCAATTTGATTTTTTAGTATTTACAAGTTACATGATGTTAAATATGGTTATATAAAACACTAACATTTGGGAAAGCTGGATGAAAAGTATACATGAACTCTGCATCTTGCAACACTTTTTAAAGCTAAAATTATTTCAAAGTAAAAAGTGAGAAAAATATGCACAGGGGAAAAAAAAATTAAAAATGAAAGAAGCCAGAATAGGGTAGGGCTGACTTTTGAAGGCTTACTAGGAGTTAGTTTTAGACATGTTGAGTTTTGATTCACTGGATCACTAAAGTAGGAAAGACTAGAAAGCAGTTGGATATATGATGTCAGGACTAAAGACACATTTAAGAGTTCTTGACTCATAGAAGATAGTAGAAAGCAAAAACTCAAACAAAATCTATCAGGAAGAATGCATGCAAGGAGAAGTATGGAAGACGGGGTTCTAGAAAATACCGGCTGAGAAGAAATAGCAAGAGAAAAGCCAAGAAAACCAAGAGAGGTGGCATCAAAAAGCAGACTGTAAAGAAGGAGGAAGTTTTCTTGCCAGAAGTTTTGGTGGAGAAAAGAGAGAAGAGGAAAAGGAAGAAAGAGAATGAAGAGACATACTCTTAGATATACTGTGGCTAAATTGCTGAACTTCAAGGATAAGAAGAAAATTTTACAAACATCCTGACAGAAACGGTTTTTTAAACCATGTAAGCTTGGGGATTTGCATCTTCCACAGGGGGTGTGAAGATACTGGGTAATTAGCTACAGATTATTGAGACCTAAGGATTGTGTTTCAAGGATACCCTATCCAGCTGAGATACAAGTTATCTGTCAAGTAAAAGAGGAACATTTTAGGCATGAAAGGATTTAATATGTCTACCAGCCAAATTATTTATCTGAGAAAGTGTTCCAGAAAACAGTCTAACAAAAACAATTGAATTAAACACAGTTCTCACAATAGGAAGCAGATACAAGATACACGAAAGAGTGTTAGAATTTTTCTCAAATCAATTCAGAATGAATTACAAAGTTTTAGGATTTCCTAATACACATGTTAATTATTTGTGAAATTAGAAAATAGGTAAAAGGAAGGATATAATAATAGTATAGAACCAAAACTTTCTTACTGCATCTGGAAAGCACAAGATTCAAATAAAGATGAGATGGGAAATAAAACCTGCATCATGCAGGAATGAGGCTCATGCACAGGAGCGATCAAACATACAGTGTCTTAGTAGCATCCTTGTTCCCATATTCATATAATTACATATTGTCTGTAAAATACAAAAGTTTTAAAAATGTTTGGATGCCAGAGATGGGAAGACAAACTTTTGTAGAACAGAAGCTTTTAATAATACCATCAAGTTAACAAGAAAAATCTAGTTAACATTACCCCAATTTAGCAAAAGGCAAGAAAAGGAAAAAATAAACATGGAAAATGAGGCCTGACTTCCTTCCTATAATTCAATAACATTATTTATTTTATTTTATTTTTATTTAAAAATTTTTTAGTGTTTATTTATTTTTGAGAGAGAGCGAACGAGAGAGCAAGTGGGGGAGGGGCAGAGAGAGAGAGGAAGACACAGAATCTGAAGCAGGCTTCAGGCCCTGAGCTGTCAGCACAGATCTCTACGCGGGGCTCGAACTCAAGGACCATGAGATATGACCTGAGCTGAAATCAGAGGCCTAACTGACTGGCTCCCCTTACTTAGTCTATTTTAATATAAAGGTAAAAATGTGGGCATAGAAATGAATAGCAAAAAAAGCATTTAGATGCTTTTTTTAGATTAGGAGGATAATATTTTGAAACAACTTTGGTTGTTTACCTGCTCAAGATCTTTGATTCCTTCTATGTAGTCGTATTTCTTATATTCCTTTTTTTTTTTTTGTATTTCTTATATTCCTCTCCCTCATCTGCTTTCTTGTTCTATAAAACCATATTATTTCACATTCTAAAGAAATGTGTATCATTTCCTATGGCTCAAAGGTATGAGAAGTTGTTTTGTAAATCTCCACTAAAGGATTCATTAGAATTAGTCTTTTCCTGTTTAAAGACATAGATTTGCTTCTTCTTTATGCTACTGCTTTGCTCATTTCCCATTACTGCCTCACATTATGTCCCTGAAGGTTGATCCAGTCCTTCAATGATTCTGGGTCTGTAACTCTGGTGACCTTTTAGTAGATAAATGACTCTGGAGAGACTCTTCAGAAGTGGGAACTTCAAAGAAGGGCAAGATCTTCATGATTCTTCTTATTTTAAAATAATGCAGTTTTTCATTATAATAACAAAATGCACATTTGAACACACAATATATTTGTAAGATATAAGCCAATAAATGTATTGTAAAATATGATTTAAAGAAATATGTGCATTAGACAGTTACCAGTTAGCCTTGTTTCCTGCCTAAATTCAGCTACTAACAAGAGCACTCATGTAAATTCTGCCTAAGAGAAAAATTTGAGTTACCTTACCCATATTTGAATATCCAAAATTTTCTCCATAATTTTAGTAGGTTCATCTCCCTTCCTCCTTAAAGCAGTTATGTTCTCTTGCAGAGCTAAAAGGAACTTGGGTTATTCCAACCCACCCCATTATTCTTCAACCAACCTTGTTAATAAGTGCTTTGTTCCAAACTCAGCTTTAACAAGGGCTTGAATTGGGCATTACAGTCCATTATTCCTCATCCCAGGAAATCTCTCAGTAAAAGTAAGAGGAGCCTAATGAGAAGATGGCATTGTAACATATTTCACTCCACTTCTTGCACGGTGCTGAGCAAAGAGAGAGCTGTCAGCAAATGTTTATTGAATGATTGAACAAATAAATAAATGAATAAATAAATCAAGTAATAGAGTTAAAATCCTAGTACCTGCATGTAGCTCCTCTCTGATTTTTCAGAGTTCAGAAATGGAAGAGAATTAGGACTCTATTTTTAAAAGCCTTTAGTTAGTTTTCTCTGATTAAGAAAAATTGTTTTGCGAGAATCAGTTATGTAACCTAAATGGCCTCTTATTAAGCTCTGCTAACAATGTTCTGTCATTGTTTTTTTTTCATCCATTTACTGAAACTCTGACATGTTGATAACTGTCATAAAAGAAGTTTATTTTGTTTGTGTGTGGCCAGTTGTTTCTGCTCTGAACATTGTCAATCACATTTTATAAACAGCAGAATGGAATTAATTCACATGTTTACTGATAGGAGTTTTTGTTATTTTGCCCTTAGTATTTGTATGAGTTTTCTTTAGCTGCTGTAACAAATTACTGCAGACTTAGTGGTTTCAAACAATGCAGATTAACTATTGTATAGTCTGTAGGTCAGAAGTCAGACATGGGCCTCACCAAACTAATGTGAGGGCAGCAGCCTCCAGGAGGATTCCATTTTCTTGCCTTTCAAACTTCTGGAGACTACATGCATTCCTTGGCTTATCCACTCTCCCGCCCTCCCCCCATCGTCAAAGCCAGCAATACTGCCCTTCTCTGGCCCTTCTTCTTTTGTATTGCTCTGTGCACAGCTGCAAAGTGTTCTTACCTTTTAAGGACTCCTATGATTAGAGTAGGACCCCTGGGTAATCTGGCTCATCCCCCCAGTTCAAGATTCATAACCTTGACCACATTTGCAAATCTCCTTTTGCCATGTAAAGGAACATATTCCCAGGCTCTGGGGACTTGAGTACGGACATCTTGAGAGGGGTGGGCATTATTCCAATTACCAAACTACTTTTTAGAAATTTAAGAGACCCATTAGAGAGGATGGGCAGAGATTACAGAGTTTGCACCCTTGAAAGATAAAAGAGAGTAAGGTTGCAGGAAATCACCTTTGCCTCCCAACAAAACAAAAACAAACTTTGCCTTTTGTGGCAAAGTGGACGCTTGTGTCCCCTTGAAATTCATATGCTGAAATTCTTACCCCCACTGTGATGGTAATGGGGATAGGGCTCTTCATCAGAACATTCATGAATGGGATTAGTGCCCTTATAAAAGAGACTTGGAGAATCCCTTGGAACGGTCCACCATGTGAAGATATAGAGAGAAGGCAGCTGTTTGCCACCTGAAAGCTGACTCTTACCAGACACCACATCTGCTGATTCCTTGTTTGTGGACTTCCCAGGCTCCAGGACTCTGAGAAATAACTTTTCATTGTTTAAGCAACTCAGTGTCTGGTATTCTTGTTATATATAGTAGCCTGAATGGACCAAGATACCTCCTTTATAATGTCACCCTGTCCAGTTTTTCCTATAGGACCTCTTCTTTTTATGACTAACCTATCTTCTAGTCATCATGAAGCTTGTGAGTTTTAATCTTACTCCCCCAGGTGCAGTTCATTCCCTCCAGTGCTATGTCACTAACACACATGGGTCTGTAAATCCAGGATATGGATAAAATAAATAATAGTATCAATGTTATTGTTCCCCAGATTTATTTTGAGGTCTTGGTTGCATGCAATATACAATTAAACATGGATCCTAAGAAATAATGGACAAGAAAACATTTCACACAGCACAAATTATTATGCAAATATAATGTTATTATACCTGAAACCTGATTTTAAAAATTGAATAGAGACTTTAGGTGAGTTATAATGGGGCAGTGCTGTAGTGTGTCCTGAGAGACATTTTCGCATGGATTGTACTGGACACGGTTTCTGTAATTGCCACTAGAAAAAGTTACAAGGAGATTACTATATGCCTCATTTGAAAGTTGGTGGTATATTCCTTTCTGTACGTAAGACTCTGTGTTTTAGTCCACAAGAGCTCTATGGCATAAACCACTGTCCACTTAGCTCATCTGTTTTTTATATTTTCAAAGGGTCTGAATTCACAATCTGCTATATTTTCTCCTTTCTCTCTAGATTGTTTTGTTCGTTGTCGTGTCTCAGGAATCCTCAGGATCAGGGATTTCAGGCCAGTAGTGACTGGTATGTGACTGTATGAGGTTTGTGCAGTAGCCAAACAAACTATAAAATGGTTTGGCCTAATTATTATGAAAATTCACAGATCTCTATATCATATTTGTCACATTTGAGATTTATTACAGATAGGATTTCCTCATGTGCCTTCAATGGGTATTTCTTATTTATTGCTTCTAATCAGAGGTAGGAGCATCAAGGAGAAAACGAACCATTTATACATCCTTTTCTCACCATTCTGGGGCCAGTGATTCTCTTGGCTTACTCTTTCAGTTTAACTCAATTTACATTTTTTTGGCTGAGCTCAGAATTTTAACTGCAGCCTTGAAAACTAAGGTAAAGCCCAAATATACCACCACGTTGACAGCAGAAATGCCCCCTATCCAAACTGAGAATACAGTGCGCTGTTTAATATTTACCTGCTTTCTAAAATAGCTACCCTGTTTATCTGGAAAGAAACCTTGCTTGTTCATTTTGGTTTGGTAAATTATCTGTACATGTGACTCTCACTCTCTCTCTCTGTAAAGAATGATAGAGTGGTGCCACATTGAAGAGCAATTGCTCTGTGTTCCCAATTAATTATTTCCGTAAAATTTCTTCACCCCTAGCATCACTCATACTGACTGCTTAGGAAACCATTCAGTCCTGTCTCTGAGTGACTTTTGGACATTATGCTGGAATGTCATATCAGTCTTCCCTTTTTATTGTCCTTGAAACAGTCCTTAGGGAGCCATATGAACTCCAGTGTATTTTTTAAAGATTTGCTTGAATTGGATTAGCAAAGAGCATAAAATTCCTATGTATTATTTGGCATTGAGAGAATATTTATTTTAAAGTGCATAATTCATAGCTAAGTTGCCGCAGAATGTATAGCAGGATGTTACTTATTGAACAGGAAACTTAAAGGATTTTTTCTCAGTTATGCTAAGCTGACAAACTGCAATCTGCAGGAACCATATTCAGGAGCGTGGAGATCCCAGCTTTCTAGCTGGTTGATGGCATTCAACAGGGATTGGCAGTAAACTGGGAACTCTCGCGGGTTTCTCCTGCATACACAATTCTTGGGGAGTTTTGTTAAACCAAGAAAACAATGTTGCTTTTATTCCTTCCAGTAAAAATTGCAAGTCTAATGCTGTAGTTATGCCATAAGTGAGACATCTTTTAATAATGGAATGGACAGTGGGGCACCTGGGTGGCTCAGTCAGTTAAGCACCTGACTCTTGATTTGGGCTACAGCCATAATCTCATAGTTTGTGAGTTTGAGCCCTGCATCTGGCTCTGTGCAGACAGTACAGAGTCGGCTGGGGACTGATAATCTCTCTCGTCTCCCTCTCTCTCTCTCTCTGTCCCTCCCCTGCTCGCACACTCTGTCTCAAAGTAAATAAATAAAATAATGGAATGGATGAAAAAGAAACCTAATTGCTGAGGACAAATATTTAGTCATTACTCTGGACAGCTAGTCAATTCCTGGTAACAGCACCCCCACAATCCAGGTGACATTAAGTCCTCTCTAATCTCTTTGATCTGCCAGGGAAAAAGAATAAGCTCAATACTATGTTTTATAAAAGTTAACGGGTACTTAGTATGTATTTTTAGAAGAGTTTCATTGCTTACCCAGAGGTTTGAGCACTAAATTCACTCTTCCAAAAACTCAGTCCCAACAAATTATCTTGCAAAGTGTTCAGGTACAGGTCTAAAATGCTGTCAACTAAGCAGCTCTGCAACCCACACACTTGCACACACTCCCAGAGAATATAATTCCCAAAGGGCTGTTCTTCAGCCTTTCCCAGGGAAGAGCACAGTAGGCCTACCCAAAAAAGGGGGAAATGCTCCAAAAGCATAGTGAATGTAGTAATAGAGAAAGACATAGAAAATGGCGTGAGAACGTAATGAGCGATAGGTAAGACTTAGTTAAATGTAAGATTCCACAGCAACAAAGAAGGTTGTACTGGAAGAGATTGCCACCCGTTCTGCTCCAGGAACCTGGATATACAGCTAAAATACATTGTAAAAGAAGTAGAAATTGAGTCCCCAGAACTTCAGCACAACTCACAGGAGATTCCTACAGAGTAAGCATCTCTTATGGTAGCTGAATTCACAGTAGGATATTGTATATCATGCAAGAATGTGAAACATACTGAGGAAGGATCAACAGATGCAAGAATTAGCACCCCTCCGAAGCGGAAGTAGTAGGAAGATCTGAAAGAGCTGTGAAATGAATATATTTCACATGATTAAAGAAATAAAGAAACTGAAAACATAGTTTTTACAAAGATACTGTAAGACAGAACAGATAAACAGATTTATTTCAAAATAACCAAAAAGATGGGCACCTGGGTGGCTTAACTTGATTTTGGCTCAGGTCATGATCTCAGGTTTTCTGAGTTCAAGCCCTGCATCAGGCTCTGTGCTGACAGTTTGGAGCCTGCTTGATTTCTCTATCTCCCTCTCACTGTGCACCTCCCCCATTTGCACTGTTTCTCTCTCTTTCTCTCAAAATAAATAAATAAACTTAAAGAAAAAATAACTCAGGGGCACCTGGGTGGCTCAGTGGGGGAAGGGGCTGACTTTGGCTCAGGTCATGGTCTTACAGTTAGAGAATTCAAGCCCCACATAGGGCTCTGTGCTGACACATGGGAACCTGGAGCCTGCTTCACATTCTTTGTCTCCCTCTCTCTCTGTCCCTCCTCTGCTTGTGCTTTCTCTTTCTCTTAAAAAAAAAAAACTTAAAAATATTTTAAAAAACTAACATTTTGAATTTACAACGTGTATTGAAATTAAAATTAAAGACTTGATAGATTCAAAAAGCAACAAACCAGACACAGCGAAAGATAATAGAAAAGTAGAAGATACATACAAGAAAATCATATGGAGAGGGGCACCTTAGTGGCTCAGGCGGTTAAGCGTCTGACTTCGGCTCAGGTCAGATCTCATGGTTCGTGGGTTCGAGCCCCACATCAGGTTCTATGCTGACAGGTAGCTCAGAACCTGGAGCCTGTTTCGGATTCTGTGTCTTCCTCTCTCTCTGTCCCTCCCCCTTTCATGCTCGGTCTCTGTCTCAAAAATAAACTATAAAGAAATTTAAAAAAAAAAAAACAGATTTGAAACAAATAAGGAAGAATGTTAAATTAGTGCAAAAAAAAAAAAAAGAAAGGTACCTCAGTCCTATCAGGCTTTATTTATTCTCTATTACATAATAAAAAACAATATTGAAAAAAATAATAAATTCTAGGTTGCAAATCCAGTAGTTACTTGGCAGTCATTTTGCTTGGCTTCTCAGCAACATTTGACACTAATGACTGCTTGCTCTCTCTTGAAACACTTCACTTTGAAGGTGTTATGTTTCCAGCACCCTTTCAGCTAACTCTCTTTCTGGCCACTGTGTTGGGGAACCCCAGGGCCTAAAGATGCCCACTCTTCTCATGTGAAATCCTTGGATGATCTATCTACTGTCATGGCTTTTAAGTACCATATTTACTAATGACTCCCAACCATACCTTCTAGTCTCAGCCTCTCTCCAGAACTCCTGATTCACATGATGCACTGGGCTCCTCTGCATTGCAGATTTAATAGAACTAGGACAAACTTCTTCCCCCTGCACCCATTCTTCACACAATATACAGAATAGTAAGCCAGTCCCATTCAGAAATCTCTATTAGTGTATCATGACTCATCCAATGATATCTTCAATCCTTGCTATAATTTATTGGGCTTCTCGTGACCTGGCCTCCAGCTACTTCTTCAAATAGCTCCGCAGTTTTTTGCCAAACAAATCACAAGTGTTTTTGCCTTAAGCTCTCTGTTCTCACAGTTTCTTCTGCCTGGAAGTCTTCTCCAATGATATTTTTAGTTCAAGGACTCATTTCCTTCAGTTTCCTCTTAAATGTTGCCTGTTCAAAGATTGATTCTGTTATCGTATATGATTCTTTATATTCTATTTATTTAACGCTGCTTTATATTTTCTTCATTATCACTTTTAACCTGACATTTTATAAATAATATATTTACATATTTTCATTTTGAATGCTTCCCCCATGAGAGTGTAACTTTTACAAGGTCAAGGATCTTTGCCCATCTTGCTCACAGGTTTGTTCAGTTACCTTGAACAGTCTCACACAAAGTAGGTGTTCAAGAAATATTTGTTAAATTGATAGATCAGTTACTGGTATATGACTGCTTTCTAGTGTGTTTTAAATCTTCTATTATGAATAAAGTACCAGTCATCTTACTAGCAATAAGATTTGCTAGCATTTTTTCATCAAAAAATTATGTTCTCTGAGTCATTTATTGAATAGGTCTGTGGTACGCTAACATTATACTCTCACTTCATTTCTCTCAGCAGTCTATTGCAGTAAAATGGGGAAATGTAAGTGCAAATGACATGAGAAAGATTGTGCAACATTCACATTCTAAAGCTACTGGGTTATAATTTAACACTTCAAACCTGGCACATGTTTCAAATATTACCTTTATGTAAGATTTAGTTTAAATGGGAAAACAACAGAGGATCGCTTTGTTTTTAGTTCTCAACCAATCATGAGATATGAGTAGCAGATATTAAAAACAAACCATATGTGTGGTATTATTTTACTAATCAAGAAACATAAGCAAAAAAGGAAAAGTGGAATCTAAGCACTTTGCCACTCTAATAGCACATTTGAATCTCTAGATGTCTAAAGAGTGGTGGGTGGCATTCAGAGTGAGCCGTGGGAACAGTACAAATTGGAACCCTGAAAAGCCCGAACACAGATCCCACACCCTCATTCTAAGGAAAGCTGCTTGATGACATGCTTGGTATGCAATTAAAAAACAAGAGAAAATGCTTTTTTAATTTACTAATTAGTTTAGAATTAGAGGGGCCTATTGGAAGTAACCTGTTAGAAGTAGTTTTTTAGCTAAAGGGCAAATAAAATCAAATCCTTCAGAGTTTTAATTACTGGAAAGAAGTGTAAAGTTAAAAAAGAACAGTAGTGAATGCATGCATGGTTAATGCATGACCAATTCCCAGATGCTAATCCTTGAGAATTTCCTTCACTCGTAAAGCTAGAAGGATTTAGGGATTCGACAGATGGAAGGGGCATTGTTGATTGGATTGGTTGTAAAAAGAAGTAGCCAAAAAGTTGCTATTTTCCTAGATAAAATAAACATGAGTCATAAAACAGTTCTTCAAGTCCTGTGTGGCTGAGGATCTGGAACCCCTTGCCGGAAACAATGGTGATCAAGGTAATTGTTTTCTAGAGCTGCCAGTCTAGGTCCTGGGCTCTGAAGGTGAAAAGCAAGCATACTGTGTTCATAATTGTAACAAATCCTCCTTCCTCTGGGGGCTAATCATTGTTAATTTCTTGTTTCCTCTATTAAAGTAGTAATGCCATACTTACAAAGGGAGGAGACTGCGTGCTCACTGGATACAGATCGGTCTTTATGGGTTTTGAGGTCCCAGTCACTCAATTTCTGGCAAAAAAAGAAAAAAAAAAGAAAAGAAAGGGAAAGAAGTCTAAAAAAGACTGCAGCTGAGAATTCTCAGAGTTGAAAAGTAGTGGTAATTGTCACAAATTACCACATGAAATTACTAGTTATATTCCTAGACAATGGCCCTACTCTAGCATTGTACACCAAAATTTCTTGTCACTTTCCTTTAGAAAACTTGAGTGTTAACCTTTAATACTATTTTGAAAGTTGCTAGTTTGCAACCTGGTTATATTCTGTTAATAGTAGTGGTACTTTAAAAGAGATCCTCTATCATTTCCCAGAAAGACTGTGTTGATCACAAAGCTCATTTGTATGTTGCTTAATTATTCTTGATTTTCTCCATAACTGTGCGCATAGGAAAATGCTGCCGTTCTTGAACATTTACATCATTACTAGGAATCATTTTTCCTAGTCCGTCCTGGATGTTGAATTTTCTTCATGCAAGTCATTTTGACTTGGGAAGATTTTAAATATTAAAGAAAATGGGAATAATTTCACTGGGTTTTGCAGAAATAAAATTTTCAGGTGAAGCAGTATATCTATTTTTGTTAATTCTCATTAACAGAATGACAAACCATTATTTAGTCAGTCAGAATCAACTAAACTGAAGTCCTTGAAGATATTAGTCATTACACTGAACATGCATAAATGACTGATCCATTTAATTATGAGAGGATTTGGTTAATCCTCGTAAGGGCTGAAACGGATACTCTTTCATTGTGGTTAACTCCAAAATGCTGTTGGAATACAGAACATTAAGGTATCACTTGACTTGCTGGCATTTTTCAAATATCCAAGGCTAACAGTTAAATAAAACTAATATTTATATTGAAAAAAAAATGTCACACCTTATCTCAAATTCCCCAAAATGGATGCCTTAATATACAAGCAAACAAAAAGACCCCATATTTTAAGAATAAGAATAATCTGAACAGCTCTTAATTCCTACAGCAGATTACATGATAGTGTAACTATTATCTCCTTATTACAAATGAAGGAATTGATACATTTAAGTGGTTTCCCTGAGGTCACATGAGTATTAAGTGGCAGAGCTGTGACTAAAACCTGTGTCTAATTTGATTTCAGTGTTGAACAGTTAGTTTCCGCACCGGGGAGGCAGTGCAGTGCATACAGCTTTAGTCATTGCCTGAGGTCAAATCCTTGCATCACAACTGGCTACCTTGTAATCTGGGGCATTTCATTTATTTTCCTACAGCTAGAGAGTCTTGAAATGCAAAGCGAAGAGGATATTAATATAATTTATGTCGTTGGGTTGTCTTAAAACTATAGCTGTTGGAGAAAACATGTGTAAAATGCTGAGCACTATATCCAGCACATCTCAAGGGCTCAATGAATAATCTCTATCCCACTGTGCAAAGAATTAGACATTCTCATAGAGAGTAGGATTTCCTGTATCTCTCTGAGGAGATATTGATGGACAGAGTAAGGAACCTATAAATGGAAGACTTCCTTGCCAATTTACTTAACATAAAGTCTAATCAGTAATTGAACATATTGTAGCATGTCTGGTATTTTCCAAGTAATGTACAAGAACCTAGAGATATGAAAAAGGAAGACATTGCAGTATTCAAGTAAACCACCCCCTGTTTGTTGGAATATAGCCAAATAATAAATTAAAAAGAAAACTAAAACCTATTGAGGAAGGAACTCACAGATTCTTAAATCATCCAAGAAAGGGCTTTAAAGTGGAACTTGGAAAATCACACATGACTCTTCAGAAGTCTATGTATCATTTTATATATGGGGAAGGATCTGAATTGGAGACAGAGATGAAGCTGAAGATTTAAGACATGGTCATATAATAGAGGATAGTAAGTGGCAGTCTAAAGAATTTCAGTTTTATCCTCTAAAATAATAAGGATTTTATAAAGTATTATAAGTAGGAGATGGACACAGTTACATGGACACTTAGGAGGTTTCTACAAAGATGGAGATTTGCTTGAAGATGCACTACATCAGCTAGATTAGATTTGGCTGAATCTAACAACAGAAATCACAAAATTGCTGTGGACACTTGCAAAGGTAGGTACATACAGAATGGATGTAGCATCTTTCTGTTTATCATCTCTTTAGTGCATGGCTAAAATCTTCAAGGTCAATTCAAGATGACAACTGAATTTCTTCTCCTATTGGATCTATATCTCAGTCTCAATAATTAAAAGAGGGAAAGGATGACCCAGCTGAGTTAGCTTCCCTTAAAGAGCTTTATAGGGATCCCACCCCACATCTTTTTTTCACTTTACTGGCTACTTCAAAATGGAACAAAAGCTGTTTTACACTGCTATATGCAACAGTGAAGGGGCTCAGTTACTATAGAAAGAAGGAAAAGAATTATTAAGTGGTTAACAAGGTACTTGTGTGAGTAACACTGTTAAATGCTATTAAAGTAGAGTTCCAGTGAGAACTGCCGCTAAGCATCTGTGAAAGTACGAAAAAGGGACTCTATTCTTAGATCTACTAAGAAAACAATTATGCTAAGAAAAAAGCTACTTTTATCCCTTAGTATTCCATATGAATATAAAAATATTTGTTCAGGGGCACCTGGGTGGCTCAGTCGATTAAGTGTCCAACTTCAGCCCCAGGTTATGATCTCACAGTTTGTGGGTTTGAGTCCTGTGTCAGGTTCTGTGCTGACAGCTAGCTCAGAGCCTGGAGACTGCTTTGGATTCTGTGACTCCGTCTCTCTCTGCTCTCCCCTACTAGTGCTCTATTTCTCTCAAAAATGTTTATTTAAACATTTTTTAAAATTTCAAAAATATTTGTTCAGTCTTGTTTTCCCCCACAATTTTAAAAATATTTGTTCAGTCTTGTTTTCCCCCAAAATATCTTACAGGAATTCTATTTAAAATTGCATTAAGTTCCTTTACTAATATCAGTAGAGAATTAGTACTTTTGTGACTTTAAGTCATCTTATCTAAGAAGATGACATGAATCTCTTTCTAAACATTGTTTTATTGTAGCAGGATTCTCGCACAGAGAGTCATGACATCAAGGCTTTTCTTTCCAGGAAGCAACTTTATTCCAGCCAGCGTTGCTCAGTAGGGTTCATACGCAAAGAACTGAGCCCCGAACACCACGTGACGTGGTTTTTTATGTATTTTTTACTTCTTTGTCTCCCATATATCATAACACACAAACATGCAGTCTGATTAACGTGGTCTCACGTTGCAAGGTCGTGAGGGATGTGGTCACATATACGAATAGCAAGGTTGCCTTGAGATTTTTTTTTTCTTTCCTTTGGGAGGAGGCCCTACCACATTATAATTTTTTTTTTTTAGTTTTTAATTTTTCTTTATTTAAAAAAAATTAATGTGTTTATTTATTTCTGAGAGAGAGAGGGGGACAGAGACAGCATAAGCAGTGAAGGGTCAGAGAGAGAGGGTGACACGGAATCTGAAACAGGCTCCAGGCTCTGAACTAGCTTTCAGCACAGAGCCCGACGCGGGGCTCGAACCCACGAACTGTGTGATCATGACCTGAGCCGAAGTCGGCCCCTCAACCGACTGAGCCACCCAGGTGCCCCTTTAATTTTTCTTTAGATAGCTCTGGCATCTTAATAATACAATAACATTTAATAGCATTTTCCTAATTCTTTTATATTCTAGGCCATTATTAAAAATTAATTTTTCTTATTACCACATGTAGGAGAGTATTGCTTATATAAAGAAAAAGTATTAAATTTTTTACTTGTACCTTGAATCCAGCCATGCTACTCAAATACATTGTTAATTCTAGCATGGTATTTCTGAATTCCCTTGTTTTTCTCTATATCTAATAAATCTATATCATAGTAAAAATCAGTCTTTTAGCTCTTCCTTCCCTACATTTATACTCTAATTTTTCTCTTACTGTATTCACTGGAATCTGCAATTCATTGTTGAAATGTAATGAGCATGTTTAGGGGTGCCTGGGTGGCTCAGTTGGTTAAGCATCTGAGTCTTGGTTTCAGCTCAGGTCATGATCTCACAGGGACATGAGTTCGAGCCCCACAGCAGGCTCTGTGCTGGCAGCATGGCTTTGGATTCTCTCTCTCCCTCTCTTTCTCTCTCAAAATAAATAAATAAACTTAAAAAAATGTTTTAAATGTAATGGGAATGTTTGTTTTATTTTTGCTTTGTATTAAAATATTTTAACATTCCATCATTTATAGTATATATTGTTTTCGAAAAAACTGATATCCCTTAACAAATTTTATACTTTTTATTTTTCTTAGAGATTTTCTTATCTAATCTAATCACTAATGAATTAGATTAAGTGCCTTATCTTATTGAATGGATTTTCTTAATTTTCTCAGTTAATTTTTTATTAACCTTATTATGACATATTTCTGTTATTTAACTTTTTTAGGAACTACTTTGGGTGGCTCAGTCAGTTCAGCATCCAGCTTCAACTTAGATTATGATCTCATGGTCTGTGGGTCCAAACCCACATTACACTTGGTGCTGACAGCAATCTCTCTCTCACAAATAAGTAAACATTTAAAAAATTATTTTTTTTATACCTGGAATAAATGCTCATGGGTCTTTTTACTTAAATTTCTCATGGATTTTCATTTGTGACTTTTGATCTATAATTTTTTAACATTTTTTGCTGCATTTTGTTGTTATTTTATGCTATCTTTATAAAATTCATTGTGGCATTTCCCATCATTTTCTATAGCCTAGATTAGTTTAACCCTGAATTACCTGTTTCTTGTAGATTACATTTGAAAATGGCAAAACAGCATGATCTTCATTCATGCCTTTTCCGGTGGTAGATTTGAATGACCTTTCCACCATTTTTTCTGATGATTGATCATTTCAAACACAAGCAAGGAATAGAATTTGAGGAGCCACTGGACTTTAAGAAGCATGTGGGCTTGGACAAATAAAGACCAGGGCTAACTGTGACTTCTCAAAGATCCTTCCTGGCAAAGATGTTTGGGATCTTTGCACACCCCTGGGCAAGGGCATGAGCTGGAGTACCAAGAATGGCTAAGATAAAATTGTCTACCATCCTAGGCAGATTGAGGTCAGATTAAGTCAGATTTAAAGATAAGATAAAAAAGAAAAATAGGCGTGACCTTTCTCATGTACTCAAGTTCATGAAGCAAAATTATATACCTGCATTCATCATTAACACTACCTAAGCTAGCTAATTCAGCCAACTCAGAGAAATCTTAACCTTGGATCTGTCTGCTAAGCCAGAGTTTGTCTATTTTTTTAATAAAACACGCTGGCCATGTCCACAGCTGCATGTGTACAGCTATATACACACAGTTTATCACTAATACCACATTATTTTTGAATAAATTTCTTTTAAAAAAAAATGGGTGAGGGGGATACCTGGGTGGCTCGTTCAGTTAAGTGTTGGACTCTTGTTTTTGACTCAGGTCATGATCTCATAGTTTGTGAGTTTGAGCCCCACATTAGGTTCTGTGCTGACAGCATGGAATCTCCTGGGGATTCCCTCTCCCTCCCTCTGCCCCTCCCTTGCTCTCTCTCTCTCTCTTTCTTTCAAAATAAATAAATAAACTTTAAAAAAATAAATAAAAATAAATATATTTTTAATGTTTACTTATTTTTGAGAGAAAAAGACAGCATGAATCAGGGAGGAGGAGTGAGAACAGGGAGACACAGAATCCGAAGCAGGTTCCAGGCTCTGAGCTGTCAGCACAGAGCCCAGTGCAGGGCTCGAACCCAGGAATGGTGAACTCATGACCTGAGCCAAACTCAGATGCTTAACCCACTCAGCCTCCCAGGTGACCCCTTTTGGATAAATTTTCTATTATTGACCCCTAAAGATTCTCAAATCAACAAATGGGTGTCTAATAATCTCTAAAATAGATTGCAGGTTTACATTTGAGAGTTATTTTAAAACTTTAATAAGAATAGTATGTATCCTTTATCTCTCTGTTCTCTTTTGTTTTCATCCTCTTATTTTCATGCCAATCTCATTTTCCCCCTCAGATACATTCCAAAATACCCCCTGCCTGTTTGCATTGTTTATCACAAGATTTGTATGCATATGCTGTAAGAAACAAAGGATGAGATGACATAGGTCTCAACTCTGAATATAACTAGTTTGCTGCAATTTTTACCAACTGCCAGGTTGTGTGACTGAAACAGCAAATCAGTTCAGTCATATTGATTATGCAAAGTGTTGAGACTTTGTACAAAGAATCATCCCCCCTCTACAGAAAAAAATGAATCATTGTCACCCCTTACCCCAGAGCCATATACTCCCCGGAAATGTGCCTATATTTTGAAGGCATGCCACTTCTGTGGCCTTAATAAGATTTGTGGAAACATTGGCTATCTGATGTTTTAGAGAGCAGAAGCCAAATTTTCTAAATTTGAATCCTTTAATCCTTTGATGTAGACATTAATATGGAGTCTTCTCTCTATAGAGCCTGGTAATCATTTCTATTTATAGAAGTTTATACAACAAGAAACTCAAAATCAGTTTTTTTTGAATGCTCATCTTGTGCAAAGAGCTATTCTGATTTGTATTTATTAACTCACTGAGCCCTCACAAGAACTGTATATGTACATATGGATATATTATATAATATGATGGATATATTATTATAATAATTACTGTTAATATTTTATAAATGAATTTATTTTTTAAGAAAACATCCTTTAGGAAGTAATTTGAAAGAAGAGTCAGACTCAGCTAGTCTGTGTTGAGTGTGCGTGTCACCAAACTGTATTACATTACTCCGGTAAACAAGTAAGAACTATTTGAGTAACTAGAAGATTTGCCAAAACTTTAAAGTTTCTTCCTTTGGATTACCTACTAATGTACACAATGAAATCAAAGCCTCTAATAAAACAATAATAGCAATAGCAGCAGTAACCAAGCCCTGTATCACAAATACTTGGTGACTCCATAGCAAAGAGAGAAAAGAAAAACATGCATGATGGACAGTCTAGCCTAGTCTGAATTCTCAGATCACAGCAAGCAAGAAGGTCTGGGTTAAGAAATTGGCTCCAGTTGTGCAGAGTGATGTATTTCCCCTGACCTTTATACACATCACATTGATATTCATGTACATTGTAGTGCACATCACACCACATGACACTACCATTTTCCTGGTGATGGTTTTGAAATAACAATTTTGAAAACACATACATACAGTAAAGAAATGCCATTTTGCTGGTTTGAGAGATATAAGTGTTAACTACTTGCCTTCATTTATACATCCTCTAATTCAATGAATTAACATGTATTGAACACCCACTATGTTTCTGGCCTTATCCTAAGTGCTGTCAGTACAACTAAGAACGACTACCCAATTATCATGGAGTTTGAATTTTATTTTTTTTTAAGTTACAAAAATAGTTCAGAGAATTTATGTCCTCTTCTTTTAATGTTAACGTCTTACATAACCCGGGCAGATTTGTTAAAACTAACGTTGACACAATATTACTGACTTTACTCAGTATTCACCAATTTACTCGCACATGTCCTTTTTCTATTTCAGGATCCAATCAACGTAGGATACCACACTGTATTTAGTGTTCTTGTTTGCTTAGTCTCCTCTGATCTGTGACAATTTCTCTGTCTCGTCTTTCATGAAGTTGACAGTTTTAAATTTTTTTGTTTGTTTGTTTGTTTTTTATTTTATTTCTAGGAGAGAGAGAGAGACAGCGTGAGCAGGGGAGGGTCAGAGAGATAGGGAGTCACAGACTGAAACAGGCTCCAGGCTCTGAGCTGGCAGTCAGCACAGAGCCTGACGCGGGGCCCGAACCCACGAACCGCAAGATCATGACCTAAGCGAAAGTCGGACGCTTAACCGACTAAGCCACCCAGGCACCCCATGTTGACAGTTTTAGAGAGTATTATTGGTCAGGTATCTTGTAAAATGCCCCTTAATTTAGGCTTGTCTGATGCTTTCTCTTTGTTAGCCTGGGGTTATGGAATTTGGGGATGAAAACACCCCATTTATTTATTTTTCAAAAACAAGACTTAAGACTTTATTTAGATTTGACCAGTTTTTACCAATATTGTCCTCTTCCTGTTCCAAGCTCTGATCCAGGGTTAACTGTCATGTCCTTTCACTCTCCTTTAGTTTGTGAGTTTAGATTCTAAAGGGAGGGACAGGTAGCAAAGAAGTAGATAGGCAGGAATAGTATAGTGTAGTGATAATTGCCAGAAAGAAAATAAAGCAGGATAAAGGGATCTTGAATGCTGGAGGGAGGCGTTCAAGGAAGTGACAAGTATATGGAAACTCAGTTATGAGAAATAAGGCAAATCAAGATCTGGAGTAAGAACAAGTGTGAATGAATGCTCTGAAGTAGGGAATAGTCTAAGAGCAGCTTAGAAGGCAGCTCAAGGTGCAGAAAACTGAGGAAGGGGAGCAATGGTAGGGGATGAGGTCAACGAGATGTGTAGGAGCCAGATAGGTGGGGATGCTCAATTTGGATATGAGCGTCATCCTAAGTGGATCACCAAAGAGTTCCAATCAGGACCACAATTCCATTAATTTTAATATGGCTTCTGTGCTAATATAAAACTATAGGCGGCAGTGGGATTGGGGAGAGAGGTGAGGAGGCCACTACAGACATCCAGGCTGGAGGTGTTGTTTGCATGAGAATGTTATCGGGGAGATGAGGAGAGGTTGAAATTCAGAATGTATTTTAAGGAGGAAGTAACAGGACTTGCTGGTGAACTGGATGGATGGGTGGTGGGAAGGAAGACAGCAGATCATGGATTATCCATCTGCTTATTTTATTCTCTGTGGAAGAAACAGCAAGAACAACCTTAATGAACTGCAAAACAGCCTAAATTCAGATGACAATTATCAGCGAATTGAAAATATAAGTAACTTGTAATCATCACACTGTTTCCATTTCCCATCAAGTTTTTATTTCCAAACAGGATTTCAACAAGATTTCCATTTATTTCTCCTCTTTCAGTACAATAATTTCAATGTATTCTGCTTGCTTGAGAAGGAAACTCCGGCAGTTGAATCTACCATCATTAATTTTTCAGTAGTCCATCTGGTTTCTCTTCTTTTCTTCTGGCTAAGGTAGTTTTTAAAACCTTTGCTAAAGTGAACACTTTTAGTAATGTTTAAAGCATTTCACTTCTTATTTTTCTATAGCTGGATGCCTTGCCTAATCAAATTTTCAAGAGGATATTGTGGTTGGCTTGTTAAAAATTATGAGATTTTGAGTCGTCATGATTTATACATCTTGATCTTCAAAATAAACTTCTCAGGTAGAGAAAAAATACGTTGTTTCTCATTGTTTAGAAAAGTGAAATTCCTAAAGGAAAGGGAAAAAAAATCTCAGGACTAAATTTGTGATGTACCTGTAACAAAGAGATTATTAAGATGGTATATGTGACAGTGAAATGAAAGCATGTGGCAACAGGAATGTGAGAAACTAAGGTCTTATTTTCTGCCACATCCTTAGTGCCTGACTTTTTTAATCACACAATTTAGCTGGACCAAGAGGAAAGAGCCTAAAAAGCATTTTCGTTTAAGCATGAAGACCTTTAAAACAATTTCAGCAATCATTTCAGAGCATATAGCAAAGCTTTCAAGAGGAAATTGCAGTCACATTTGCAGCTCTGGCCGACGGTGGATGCCTATTGAATGGATTTTTAGTGTTCATTGCAAGTCCACCAGGGAATTAAGTGTTAGCTTCCTGTTACTCAAACAAGGAATTCACTTCAACTATTCCTGAAACCCTTTCTCTCTGCAGGTGAAAGTGCTGGGTTTGATTTTTGAGGAAATAAAATAGATTTTTCCAAGTGGCTCAACCCTATAGCAAGAAAAAAAGGCTGCTGTAGCTTCACAAGATGCCTCAGTCTCCCTTTCAGCTGGTGAGAATTGCATT
Organism: Hyaena hyaena; assembly: GCF_003009895.1. Classification (NCBI taxonomy): domain Eukaryota; kingdom Metazoa; phylum Chordata; class Mammalia; order Carnivora; family Hyaenidae; genus Hyaena; species Hyaena hyaena. The sequence continues at coordinate 180,755 of NW_024082251.1, read as the reverse complement.
TCACGACCAGATGAAAGTTATTTACCTTAGACACCCCTCGCCCCCTCCCAGCAACTGTTTGGTCTGGAGTTTGACCACTTTGGCTCTCCTCATCTGCTATTCAAGCTTACTGACCTCACTGTAAGCCTCAAGTCTTGTAGTGTTTGTTTTACCTGCCATATTTCATAATATTTGCCAAGATCTGCGAAAGAAAATGATATTTACTAGATAAAAGTAAGGCTTGCAAACTGAATTCGTGCCTCAGTAAGGGCTTTCTTGATGAAGAGAAATAAAGTTCATTGGATCTGCATTACTCAGAGACTGTAAGAGCAGAATGAGAATAAACGAAACAAGAAAAGGGAAAGGTGAAGAAAAAGGAGGAGGAGGAATTGTGACAAACCCCAAGAGACAGGGACGAGGTGGGGAGAAACTGTCATGTGCTGAGTGTGTAAACGTGTGTGGCATAGATGACTGTTGAGGACAATTAGCACCACAGAAGAAGTTATTATTTCTTCACCAACCTGATATGTACTTGAATACCATTAATTGAGAATGATTAATTAACTAATTATTTTTATTTTTACATTTTATTTTAATATTTATTTAATTTTGAGAGTCAGAGACAGAGTGTGAGCAGAAGGGCAGAGTGAGAGGGAGACAGAATCTGAAGCAGGCTCTAAGCTGTCCACACAGAGCCCGATGCAGGTCTCGAACCCATGGACTGAGAGATCATGACCTGAGCCAAAGTTGGAAGCTTAACCAACTGAGCCACTGAGGCGCCCCTCTTAGGAGAAATTTTAAATGAAAATTTGACCTTATGTATTAGAAGGAAAATGGTTTCTTAATAAAAAAGAATAATGTATGTAGTTTGTAAAGATAAGATCAGAAATAATATTCTTGAACAGATAAATAATGCGTTTTCATAATTAAACACATATTCTTCAGGGGCATTTTCTGCCCTTTTCTTCTCTCTGTGCTCTTTCTAGGTACTGCCGTTCAACTTCACACTTCAACTCTCACTTTGCAATTGGTGAATTAAATTTCCTCTGTAGGCCCTGAGCTCTAGATATAAACCTAAACCTGCCATCTCTGTCTTGCCTAAAATCAATGTTGTGAATTTCTGCAATATTCTTTTTTTTTTTTTAATGTTTTTATTTATTTCTAGGAGAGAGAGAGAGAGACAGCGTGAGCAGGGGAGGGTCAGAGAGAGAGGGAGTCACAGACTGAAACAGGCTCCAGGCTCTGAGCTGGCAGTCAGCACAGAGCCCGACGCGGGGCTCGAACCCACAAACCGCGAGATCATGACCTAAGCGAAAGTCGGACGTTCAACCGACTAAGCCACCCAGGTGCCCCTGCAATATTCTTTTACAAGACAGTCAGATGGCATCACTATTTTGTTTAAAAATTTAAACTTGTAACAAGTCACTATTATGAAAGATTATTACCTCTACACTCTTCATTTTATTAGTCAAGGGTTTTCAAATTTTATTCTCAGGCTATCTTTTAAAATCTATTTTTACCACTACCTTTCATGTACGCTATGTGCTGCACAGTCTTATCTTGCCATTTGTCAGACATCTTGCCGGTTCTCTTTCTGTGCCTGATCGCCTTTACTCCCTAGGGCAGCCATAGAGATTTGTCATTCAGTCTCTTTAAGAGAGGCCACTACTGAGAGCAGAGTTAACTGAAAATCTGCAGGAGCCAGCCTTGTTACCTGCTGAGGCCACCTTTCCCTGGGCTACTCTCAACCAGGGACTAAGTACACCAGGTAATGAGTACCAGTTTCGTCCCACCCTATGCAGTATTTCTCAGTCCACTTTTGGTTAGCAGCCCCTGTCCAGCCTGAGAGTTTCTCAAAACCGTGCTGTCATCTGAAGCTCTGATTACTTAATCCTCCTTCCCTCTAACCTTTCAAAAGGGGCAAGATGGCAACACGGTCTCAGGATCTCCCTGTGTACCCTTGCATTTTCACTCTTCATCCTTCATTAGTATTTCCTCCAGTAAATTTCTAGCATGCATAGGCCCATATTGGTATCTGCTTCACAGAAGAGCTTCTCATCCTTCAAGATCAAATTCAAATGCCATTCATCCACACTCTTCCAGTTAACTGAGAGTAACTCTTTCTTCCTCTCATGTCTCATATTCTTTCATTTCTCTTTTCATTGTATTTTGCACCTTTTAAAATTTATGAATAAGATATATTTAATGGTAAGATAAAATGAATCATTGTTTGTGATCACTTAAAGGCAGCATTTCCTATAAGAGGAAGTGGGTGAACACATATAGCAAAGTTGAGAAAGGATTGGTAAGCTTAGCTTGAAAATACATGGGGAGGCATAAAACCAATTTGAATATTATAATCTTTTATTCACATTTGGCATTGTCTTGTCTGATATATAAATATGTGATTACTTTAAAAATATTTTAATTTAGTCTTCAAGGCAAATTGACCTTCCAAGGACAGGTACAAATCAATCCTAGGTACTCTCATTCTTTTCACACATTGGAGTATGTATGTTCTACTTTAGGACGGACAGGGGCACCTGGGTGGCTCAGTTGGTTAAGCATCTGATTTCGGCTCAGGTCATGATCTCACAGTTCGTGGGTTCGTGTCCTGCACCGGGCTCTGTGCTGATGACTAGTGTAGAGCCTGGAGCCTGCTTCGGATTCTGTATCTCCCCCTCTCTCTCTCTCTGACCCTCCCCTGTTCACACTCGCTTGCTCTCTCTCTCTTGCTCGCTCACTCTCTCAGAAATAAATAAAACATTAAAAAAATTTTAAAAAAAGGATCGACAATATAGGGCTGTAATCTTTTTATTTATTTATTTTTTTAAATGTTTTTTATTTATTTCTAGGAGAGAGAGAGAGAGAGACAGCGCGAGCAGGGGTGGGTCAGAGAGAGAGGGAGTCACAGACTGAAACAGGCTCCAGGCTCTGAGCTGGCAGTCAGCACAGAGCCCGACGCGGGGCTCGAACCCACGAACTGCGAGATCATGATCTAAGCGAAAGTCGGACGCTTAACCGACTAAGCCACCCAGGCGCCCCGGCTGTAATCTTTTTAGATACTCAGATTCATATGAGGGTCTTTTTCCTTTGTTCCTTTATCTTTCATCCCTTTTCCCTCCTTTCTCTTTCTCACCACATTCTATCCCTCTATCCTTGTCCACTTTTCCTTCTTTCATATTTACCTCTCACTGTTATCACTGGGAAATAAAATGCAAACCAGCATGTACAGAGCTCAGATAGAACCATGAAAATATTCTTTCAGAGCACTATGAACAACAAGATTTTATCTGGAGAAGGAACTTGAAGAGATGAACTTCAAGCTATCTTTTTTAAAATATTTATTTATTTTTGAGAAAGAGAGAGAGAGTGTGCGTGCGTGCACATGAGTGGGGCAGGGGCATAGAGAGAGGGAGGCACAGAATCTGAGGCAGGCTCCAGGCTCTTAGCTGTCAGCACAGAGCCCCACTCGGGGCTTGAACACACAAACCATTGAGACCATAACCTGAGCCAGAGTCAGATGCTTAACCAACTGAGCCACCCAGGCACCCCTGAACTGCAAGCTTGCTTGCTTGCTTTCCTTTTTTTTTACTGTTTTTATTTATTTCTGAGAGAGACAGCATGAGCAGGGGAGGGTCAGCGAAAGAGGGAGATAGAATCTGAAGCAGGCTCCAGGCTCTGAGCTAGCTCAGCACAGAGCCCGATGCGGGGCTTGAACCCACTAACCGTGAGATCATGACCTGAGCCTAAGTCGGATGTTTGACCTACTGAGCCACCCAGGTGCCCCTGAACTGCAAGCTTTCTTAATGAAAAAATAGGAGGACCTGGCTGGCTTAGTTGGTTAAGTATCCCATCTCAGCTCAGGACTGTGATCTCCTGGTTTGTGAGTTCAAGCCACATATTGGGCTTTGCACCACCAGTGGATTCTCTTGGGATTCTTGGGATTCTCTCTCTCCCCCTTCCTGTCTGCCCCTTTCCCACTTGCTTGCTCTCTCCTTCAAAATAAATAAATAAACTTTAAAAAGAAAAAGGCATAGGAAATTCCTAGGCAAAAGTAAATATTTATACTGATAGAATTGACAAAAAAAATTGTAATGTGCTGGTACTGGTGAAGACCTTAGTATGTATTTGGAGTTTAAGTTGCAAAGAATAAGAGATAGATAGTTTATGTCGTAATAATGCATCAGAAAATTTTTCCTAAGTTCAGTAGTGAACTGATGAAGATTTTGTTGTTCTTGTTGTTCCTGTTGTGAGCACTTTTTGTGTGTTTTATTTTGTTGATATTGGGATCTAAATAATGAGATTTGAATTTGAGCAAAATAACTCTGATGGTGGGTTAAGGATAGACTTGAGGAAAGGGGCTGAGTAATTCCTACCATAATGTCCTTAGGATTCCAGTATATGTTTGTGGACTACAGACTGAATATATACCTGAATGGATACATAGTCAATTCATTAAGAAAGTGATTGACACCCACTGAAATGCTTAGCTTCTAAAGAGGAGAACTCTACCATTCACATATTCCCAAAGTCTTGCCCATCGTTTGCTTGGCTATTATCTAAGGTTGGAAATTAGCTCCTAAATTCAAGACAATTACTAAGCCATGTGAAAAAGATTGACATTCTTCATAGTTTATCAGTGGTTAAAAGAATGTAGGAATCATGGAGTATGAATCAACTCAGAGCATTTTCATGACTCACTATTTCATGTTAACCCACATGAGAGGATCTGTTTATAATCAGGTCTGCCATGGACTGCAAGGAACTATTCACAGTGAAATTTGGAGGATTTCCTTATGTTACTTTTGAAATCTGAGGCCAAAGAGCAGCAGCATTAGTAAGGAATCCCCAAAGAAGCTTCCTACCATCCCAGCACAATTTCCTGCACCACTTGTGTGCTCAAACTGTTATGTATTTTAGAACACCTGGAGCTCCAGATAAGTATGTGACCTCAGGCCTGGGTGCCAAAGCCTGTCCATGAGATGTGGGTGCTACCTTTGGTGCTACACTGGAAACCGCCCAGCAAGTATATGTCAGCCTCCTTACTGAGTTGGTGGTTAGCAAACATATTTTTATTTGAATATGAGATAATCCATTATTACTCCCATTTTATAGACTTTGGAATTATAGCACAAAAAGGTTAAACAACTTGCCTGTTATCACAGAGCAAGAATGAGGTGGAGTAGGCAATAAAAAACTCACTCTGCCCAACTATAGTGTCCTGTCTTCTACAGCACTCTCATAGTGTGATGAAAAGTGTGAATATCTTAACTGATGAATAGATAAAGAAGATGTGGTACACACACACACACACACACACACACACACACACACACAATGGAGTATTACTAAGCGATGACCGAGAATGAAATCTTGCCATTTGCAACAACATGGATGGAACTAGAGTGTATTATGCTAAGCTAAATAAGTCCGTCAGAGAAAAAGAAATATCATATGATTTCACTCATATGTGGAATTTAGGAAAGAAGATGGATGAACAGAGGGGATTGTAAGGAAAAATAAGATAAAAAGAGAGAGGGCAGCAAACCATAAGAGACTTAAATACAGAGAACAAATTAACAGTTGCTGGAGGGTTGGAGTGTGGGGGGATGGACTAAATGATCGATGGGCATTAAGGAGGGCACCTCTTGGGATGAGCATTGGGTGTTATATGTAAGTGATGAGTCACTAAATTCTACACCTGAAATTATTATTATACTATATGTTAACTAACTTGGTTTTAAATAAAATTTTAGAAATTTTTAAAAAGTAGGGTTGCCTGGGTGGCTCAGTCAGTAAAGTGTCCAGCTTCACCTCAGGTCATGAGCTTACAATCCGTGGATTCGAGCCCCATGTCAGGATCTGTGCTGATAGCTCAGAGCCTGGAGCCTGCTTCAGATTCTGTGTCTCCCTCTCTCTCTGCCCCTAAACCCCCCCATTCACTCTCTGTCTCTCAAAATAAAATAAAGACATAAAAAAATTATAAAAAAGGAAAAGGAAATTTTTAAAAAGTGTAAATATCAAACTTAGGAGCGAAAGATACATACCTCTTGGAAGATAGGGTAAGACATGGAAGTGTGAGCTGTATCTCAAGATCTAAAATATTAAATAAATTTAATAAAATCCATAACAACCCTTCTTACACTCATACTTTGTCTCTCATTCCCCCACTCGCACCAAAACGCACGTATATCCCAGTAGGGACATGATTCAAAACTCATAATTTTAAATATGGTAACCTCATAAGAAAACCCTGTAGCTTATCTCATACATAGCAAAACTTTGAGAAAAACATATGGAAATATATTGAACTGCTTTAATATACCCGTCTTTTGCAAAGTGAAGAAAAATCTACTTTGGTTTTAAAAAGCTTAATGACAGACTAATGCTTTATAGATCACAAGAAGGTAAATACTTCAAGACCTTTTTTGAACCTGAGGAAAGAGTGTGTTATTTAGAAACTCAAAAGAATATTACAAAGATAACTTGCATATTTACAAAGTAAAATTGAAAACTTTATTTTCCAAGAATGTCATTTTAATTAAATCTAGATGTTACAAGTACAAACCATATATCTGGACAAGCTTAGCAAATGAAAATGAGCAATGTATTGATCAGTAACATGATTAATTAATGATGAGTAAATACTTTTATTGGTATCAGAGTTAACATTATAGTAAAAATGTATTGAGAAGTCATACTTGCTGTTTTGCTGTTGTTCCCCAGTGATAACAGACACGGTGAGATTTGTTCAATGATTCGTTCGGTTTATATTTAAGTGCTTATCATTTGCCAGACATTGTTGTGGGTTGGCACTGTGCGTAAAATTGTGAACATGAGAAAGCCATTATGGCTCACATTTTAGCAAAAAGAGATAGAAAATATTTTCTTCCAGGGGGTGCCTGGGTGGCTCAATTGGTTAAGCATCCGACTTCGGCTCAGGTTATGATATCACGGTTCCTGAGTTCGACCCCCACGTTGGGCTTTCCACAAGCACAGAAAATAATTTTATTCCAAGACGATAGGTGGATATAAGAGATAAGGAGTAAAGAGGAGAAAGAAAGAGTGGATACTATTTTATATGAGACAGAGAAAGATGAGCTTCTCTGACGAGGCAAAATCTGAAATGAGGCCTGAAACAGGTGAAGAAAAAGCCAGACGTTTATCAAGGGAAAAGGTTTCAAGCAGAAATAAAAAGCACAAAAGCCCTGGGTCCTTAGTGAGTTTAAGAAACAACAAGGAAATTGAGTGTGGTAGACATGAAGTTAAAAAGGGAATGAAGCCATATCCACATAGGGTATTGCAAGAGCTTTGGCTTTTACTCTGAGTTAGAAGGGACACCAAAAGGGGACGTTGAGCAAAGGGTTGATGGATCTGAATTGTTTTTGGAAGGCGTTCTGGTTACTACTGCTTGTAGAACAAATTATAGGGAAGCAGAGAGACCAGCAACCCATGTTGTAGTTATAATCCTAGGCTAGGCTAAGAGATAAGATGGTAAGAAAGTTCCAGATTCTGAATATATTCTAAGGACAAGACTAATGAGATTTGCTGTTAGGGACGTATAATGGAAAGAAAAGAATCAAGGATGGAGGGCACTAAGTATTTGGGCCTGAGAAACTAGTTGAATGGAGTTACTATTTGCTGACATGGAGAAGGCCATGATATGAAGGTAGAAATGTCAGTGTTCATCGTTGGACATTTTAAATTTAAGTGTCCAAATGGTGATGCATGAGCCTGGAGTTCAGGGGAGGTCCATACTGGAAATATGAATTTGGAAGTAATCAGCAAAAATTGTATTTAAAAGCAGGATATTGAATGAAATCATAAAAGGAGTAAATGTATTATATACTTATTTAAATTCATCATGTCTGGTTATCAGAAATTTAGGTTATTTTATGTAAAGTGATACTCTTTGTATTTATTTTAAGTTCTGAATGCTTGACAACATACTCAGTAAACATTGTTTGTTATAGCTGAGTATTTTTTTACTTCTGTAAGTCTTAGCTTATTGAATGAATTTTAAGCTTTTTTGTCATGATATGATATCTCAATATTTTACATTTTCCCATAATACTTAGCAAAATAATGACATGAAAGAAAGGTTTTAAACACATAAATTTATGAATATCAACAAACCTAAATAAGAACTCAGGTCACTTATTATGATAGGCCTACATTTTGGTGCCCTGGATACAATACAAATTTTTTTAAAAATATTTTTATTTATTTCTAGGAGAGAGAGAGAGAGAGAGAGACAGCATGAGCAGGGGAGGGTCAGAGAGAGAGGGAGATACAGATTCTGAAACAGGCTCCAGGCTCTGAGCTGGCTGTCAGCACAGAGCCCGACGTGGGGCTCGAACCCATGAACCGCGAGGTCATGACCTGAACCGAAATCGGACGCTTAACCGACTAAGCCACCCAGGCTCCCTGATAAAATACAAATTTAAAAATATAATCTCACTCTCTTTTATGAACTACAGGAAAGTTAAGTTTTGTGATAGAATTACAGCTTCTGCTGGTGTCAGGACACTAAGCCGCTGTTGTTGCTACCAGCGTGGTAGTAATTTATTGAACATTTAGTGTATGATATTTGACATAGATCATTTCTGATTTTAACAATAATTTTACAAGACAAGTTGCATTATGCCCATTTTGCCATTTTAAATTTGAAGACTAAGAATAAAAGAAGGTGAATTATGTATGAAGAATTATAGGCTAACACATTGCAGAGTCTGGATTCAAACCCAGATCTTTTTGACTTAAGAGAACAGAATTTTATTTTTATTTTACCATGGCCCTGATCTAAGCATCTACGTATAAAACATACATTAATATATATGTGTGTGAGAGAGGCTGTTATATAATAGAAAATACATTCATTTTGAGGAAATTCAGGATAGGACAAGAAAAAAAAAAAAGAAACTCAGCCTTATAGAACATGTAGAACATTGTCTTTAATCTTAGCAGTATAAGGGAAGCAAACAGGAAGAATGTTCTCTTTGTTCCTTCAGATTTCATAGACATGCCTCAAATTTATAATAGCCAGGTTTAGAAACTCATGTTTGCTTTTATGGCTAACATTGCAGATATTGATTTAACATTTGCCATGCACCTGGTATGTACTGCCTTCAGCTCTAGAAGCTGAAATCACAAAGATAAATGATTCATGGTCTCTTCTTGCAAGGAGATTCCACTTTAATTGAGGGAGACAAATGAGTAACAAAAATTATAATAAACTGTGATAAATGCTTATGTAGGAGGCTCACACAGATACTATATTACAGAGTGGAGGGAACTGACACACTTCCTTCAGAATGTGATGCCTGAGCTGCTTCTTGAAGGAAGGAGAGTGTTAGCTAGGCTGGAAAGTACTCCTGGAACACGGAGGGCATAAGCAAATAACTGCTCACCGAACTGTAAGCATCTTACTTTGACTGGGCGAGACATCTAGAGGTAGGGGTAGGCAGGTGGGGAGGAAGTGAGCTGATGAGTGTTTAGGGAAGGTATTAGACAGAGATTGTTCAAGTCTGTATGATTTATACTAAGGAATTTGGACTTTGGCCTTGAAGGATATCTAGCTTGAGGGTGACATGACAAGATTCATAGGTTAGGAAGCTACCTGGCTGAAGTATGTGGAATTTACCAAAGAAAAGACAGATGAGGCCATTCATCAACAGAAAGTCAGGTTAGAGGAGTGCCTTGTTGGCTCAGTCAGTAGAGCATGTGATTCTCAGTCTCAGAGTCGAGAGTTCAAGCACCATATTGGATGTAGAGACTACTTAAAAATAAAATCTTAAAAACAAAAAAAGAACTTGAAATTATTAAAAAAAAAAAAAAAAAAGTAATCCACCTGATCAGTGATGATGCTATGCAGCAGAGAAGATGGAGATATATAAAGCTTAGAAAGTTCCAAACTGATCAAAACTGTTGACTTGATGGGTGAGAAAAAAAAAAAAAAAAAGATAAGCCCTAATTTCCACATGCTCTGAAAAGGCAAGTCAGAAAAAAGAGCCATTTGGAACATGAATAGTGATGAGTTGTTTTTTATGTGTTGATATTGAAGAACACATGAGTTTCGTTATGTGTAGCAATTGTATCCATAAGTCTAAAGCTCAGAAGAGCAATCTAGGCCAGTGTTACAAACTTAAGAGTCACAAATATTTAGATGGCAATCAAAACCATGAGGATAGATGAAATCTTCTCCCAAGTATGATGTAAGATCATAAGAAGAGGAGAAAAAGAGGAGCAAAGAGGAGAAAAGAAGAGCAAGGAAGGGTAGAGAAGGGGGAAAAAGGGCAGTAAAAGGGAAGGCAAGAAAAGGCAAGGGAGAAGAAGAGGGCTGGGACATCTCAACACTGAAGTGGCTTGTTAGGTTCCCTAGAAGGAGTTTTTAGGGTATATTTGAAAATTAAAAGGAAAATGAGAGAGAGTGGTGTCAGTGAATATAGTGGAAATGATTTCAAAAAGGATTAAGAAGGTTAAAGATGTATCAAAGATCTGTCAGTTAGGTCCTCAGTCTCAGGCTACACGATCCCATCTTTCATAATATGTGAAATTAACTCTCTTAATAAATTATGAATACGACAAAACTTAAGTACATTTAAATAAAATGCAAAAAATCCTGGGGAGGATAGCAAGTGGAGTCACTGACTACTAAGATAGCTTGGGCTGAATTCAGTAAGCCTCTGAAACAATTTGAAAATCATGAATTTAAAAATTAACACTAGAACTCCCCTAGGACCCAGCAATATCACTGCTAGGAACTTACCCAAGGGATACAGGAGTGCTGATGCATAGGGGCACATGGACCCCAATGTTCATAGCAGCACTCTCAACAGTAGCCAAATCACAGGAAGAGCCTAAGTGTCCATCAACGGACAAATGGATCAAGAAGATGTGGTTTATCTATACTATGGAATACTACATGGCAATGAGAAAGAATGAAATCTGGCCATGTGTAGCAACGTGGATGGAACTCGAGGGTGTTATGCTGAGCGAAATAAGTCAGAAAGAGAAGGACAGATACCATATGTTTGCATGTATAGGAGGATTAGGAGGAACTTAATGGAGGACTATGGGGGAGAAAAGGGGGGAAATGGGGGGGGAGAGGGAGGGAGGCAAACCATGAGAGACTCTTGAATGCTGAGAACAAACTGATGACTGATGGGTACAGGGGGGAGGGGAAGGAGGGTGATGGGCATGGAGGAGGGCATTTGTGGGGATGAGCACTGGGTGTTATATGGAAACCAACCTGACAATAAACTGTTAAAAAAAAAAAAGAAAGAAAGAAAATCATGAATTTAGTTTTCAAACTAGTTTGTATTTAGTAGAGCACTGAGGCTACCAGCTCATGTCTGGCACTTTCCACTTGAAATGAAAAAAGTGGAACATTTCCCATCCTGACATTTCTCATTGCTCTTAGGATGACACAATTTTAAACCTCGATGTTTTCACTTAGAAATATTCTAGGGACACCTGGGTGGTTCAGTTGGTTTAGGTCTGACTTCGGCTCAGGTCATGATCTCACTGTTCGTGGGTTTGAGCCCTGCGTCTGCTTCTTTGCTGACAGTTCAAACCCTGGAACCTGCTGCAGAGTCTGTGTGTGTGTGTGTGTGTGTGTGTGTCTGCCCGCCCCCTGCTCACATTCTGTCTCTCTCTCTCTTAAAAATAAATAAACATTTAAAAAATTCCTAAAATGTAGACATTCCTATGTCACAAATGGGCTGACAGAGGAACATAAATTTAAAAGGCACGTTTTTAAAAACACCTTTACTTGTTTGATCTCATGTTTTCAAAGACCTTTACAAATGCTTTGTCTTTCTCAGTGCTCTGATGAGCAAATGTCCCAGACCGTCCAATATCGTGGACAGCCACTCAATCCCAAGTAGACCAGGAAAGTCAGTCACCCTAGCAAAGTGCTGATATGGTATCCCATAGCAGAAAATAATGGGCCTGAAAGATAAAAATCTGTACTATCCATTCAGTTGAGCAAGCAGAAAATTAACACCAAAAAGAATCCTTGATAACAAAAAACAAGTTAAAATCAAATGAATGAAAGAACAGGATTTCAAAATAAAATGCTGAGAAGCAATCATGTAATGAAGCTGCTGCTAAATTATACCAGATATTTGTGCAAGAAAAAGTAAGAAAAATAGAATTGTTGTTGTTGTTTTCCTAGATGGGCAAAATAACAAATTAGAGACAGGGTCCAACATGGTGTTTAGACTTTTTATTTGCAATATACACTATGAATTTGTTATTCATTTTCAGTTGTTGGTGTTTCTTAAACGATAATTTTAAGTCTTCTGTCAAGTGGTTATTTAATCTTAGTAATTCCCTTCAAATCTGTCATGTGATTCACATCATGTTGGTATTTTTTCCTGTTTTCTACGTTTAGTCTATGTGGGAGATCAGAAAACAAATAATGATATGACCTTCCTCACGTCACCAAGTACATGTGCCCTGAGAAGATGAGATGGCAAGATAATTAAAGCTAAACAGAAATAGCTCTTTCCTATGAGGCTTTAGATACAATAGTGAAGACTACAATGTTTCCATTATCATAGTGAGCATTCTTTCCCAAGTATTCATAACTCTCAAGACCTGCCTATAAATATCAAACTGACATTATCTCAACTAAATATTTTTTATTAAGAGATATTCAGAATTTTCAATGAGTAGAAAATATCTTCTCAGTAATTACATCAATAATTACTTCTGGTTCCCTTTAAACATAGGGGGTAACTCATAATTCCATGGTTACTCAGCCCACTTGAATGAGTATCTTTCCTTGTTAAATATTAGACCTCCAAATAAATATTACATAGTACAGACACATTTTTTTCATTCCTTGTGGCTAAAAAGAGTATTTCGGGGCATCTTGGTGGTTCAGTGGATTAAGCATCCAACTCTTGATTTCACCTCAGGTTATAATGTTGCAGGATTTTGTACCTCAATATCTGAGGTTCATTTTCTCACCACTTCCAGGAACAAAGACGGGGACACAAAATGAGCAGCAGGCAAAAGTTTATTAGAGTATAATATCAGAAAGGAAGAACGATATGAAAGCTCTCCTTAAAGAGAAGGGATATTCAAAAGTGAATCTCCCCCTCTACCACCCCCCACCCCTGACTATAGGCAAGGAAGGGCCTTTGTTTTATAAGGTTCTAGTCGCCTCCCTCTTCTGTGCCCTCATGTTCCTTCTCAGGTTTTACCCTTATTGGCTGGATAACTCTAGGGTCTGGGTTGTACTTTCCTGATGGGCTCATTTCCATTGTATGAGGGGTGGTCTATGGCCATATTGTTCCTTGTGGGTCATACATACAATTTATGCTCTGTTTTTAGTCAGGTCTTGTGTCAAATTCCTGAGGGAAACCTGAGGGGCAGTAGGTGGTATCTGTTAAATTCTTAAGAAGAACCTTATACCTGAGAGGGTTTGACATGGTCAGACACTCCCAGCATTGTTCCAAAATATGTGTTTTTCCCTACCCAGCGACCTCAGGTCCTAATATTTCCCTCTCTGCCTATTTTATCCTATCTTTTCCCTATCGATAGTCTTATGGCTTATGGGTTTGTGAGTGCCAAGCCCTGTTTCAGGCTCTCTGCTAAAAGCATGGAACCTGCTTGGGATTCTGTCTCTCCCTCTCTCTGACTTTCCTCCGCTTGATCTCTGTCTCTCTCTCAAAATAAATAAAAATAAACTTAGAAAAAAGAGGGTTTTTTCCCCCAATATAATCCTTTCTGGGTGCTCATCTGTGGAACAAGACCATGTTCTGAGATTAGTTGTCTACTAACTTTGAAAGCCTAAATAATATGCTTATAAATAGCTTTTCTTCAGCAGCTTGAGTGATTGCACAAACTTAATTTATCTCCCTTCCATTTAAATTTCTAGAATCAGCATCCAAAATTTGGTTTCCTGTTAATACAACTAATTAGACAAAATGCATACCCAAGCTATAGAACAAAAGGCATTAAAGGTCAAATTGCATCTCATTTCAAGTTCTCCCAAACAGACTAAGATGTCATTTTTTTCAGTTCCATCGTCCCTATCTTTAATCTGAGCTATTTTAATTTCATTTAGTTAGGTTTTAATTTATATTTTTGCTCTACAATCCTTATTCCTCATTTACATATTAGCTCACGCTGGGTTGCAGAGAAGTGGCTAAATAATGGCAACTGTATATTTGGAACACTAGTTTCTAAGGTAATTTCCATGTACTAATTTACTCACCACTTACTGGACACATATTTTTGACATGGAATACACTGGCGAATAAAGACAGCAAAATCTTTATTCGTATTTTGACATTCTCATGCATTTGAACGTGGAGGGGTAAACAGTAAAAAGCAATTAAATGAATAGTACTGATTTCAGGTAAGTAATCTGAAGAAAATAAATGTGAATCTATGATAGAGGTGAGAATCTCTAGACCTGCTGGTTGGGAAGGCTGAAAGGAAAAATGCCAGAAGGAACTAGCCATGCATTAACAGGTGAGGTTAGACGATGCCAGGGGAAGGAGGAAACAAGTAATCTGCTAAGCTTAGAACAGCATTTTTGTGTTAGAAAAAGAGAGAGACTGGGAGAGCTAGAGCATATGAAGTGAAGGTGAGAAGATAAGAGCTAGAATGGAAGTTGAAGAAGAGAACTGTTTGGGAACTGAATTGCTTTGTCACTTAGAGGTCATATTAGGGAGCTTGGACTCTATGCCAGGAGCCAGTGCCGTCATTGGTAAAAGGCACAAAGGAGGTCTAAGGAAAAGAGTGACAAGAAATATTCAGATTTTAATGATTACTCCCAGTACCTGCTTTGAGAGTGGACTCTAGAAGAACAAAAGGGGCAGCAAGAAGACAGTGGGGAAGATATTTTAATAGCAGAGGCAAAAATATCTGATAGAACTGGGAAGCTTTCAGTGAAAACTGAGGAAACTAGTCAGCCTTCTTTTCTTGAGGGCAAAACCTATAGAATTTGCTGATGAAGTGGGCGTGAGTGAGGATTTTTTTTTAAGAAACAATCAAGGATTATTCTTTACTGCTTGAGCAACTGGGTTGAGAGTTGGCTTATCAACAGAGATAGGGAAATTGGATAAGTAAGAGAGAATCAGAATTTCTGCCTTGGGCCATTTCAGTTTGGGGCTGTCTAGGAGATACATAAGTGGAAGGGTCAAGTAAGCAGTTGGCTACATGATTTTTCCCTTCAGTGACAGTCTGGGCTGACTGTATAAAAAGAAAAGCTAACAGAAGAATGTGTTTCATGTTGGAAGGAGTGAACAACTCCTTGAATTCTGCTGAAAAGAGACGCATGGTCAGAGCACTTTGGAAATGCTGATTATTTTACCAAGAGCATTCAGTGGGCGGTGGGGATGGATTCCATACTAGAGTAGACTAAGGCAAGAATGGAGTTTTGAGGAAAAGGAGATTATGACCACTGAGATTTTAACTTGTGGTTTCCAGACACTGAGTGCCTTTTCAAGGGCTTTCTGATAATTTATGTATTTTCCTTTGGGAAGGGTCTTTTCAAATTTCTTGCTCATTTTGAGATTTATTTATTTATTATTTTACTGAATAGTGGGAGTTCTTTACATACTATGTGTAGAAGTCCTTCATGAGATATAGTTTGTGCAAATATTTTTTCCAGTGTATGGCTTACCTTTTAATTTCATTAATAGTGTTCTTTGAAAAGCAAAATATTCTCATTTTGATGAAGTCCAGTTTATCAAACTTTTCCCTTTATTGTTAGTACATCTTGTTAGAACTATCTAAACTATCCTTTCCTACCTATAGTTTATGAAAATATTCTCCTCTTCGAGGACCCTTATGATCCTAATTTCACTGTGTATTCATTTGTATATCTGTACACACACACCCAATATAGATATGTATATTCCATTCATCTCTACTAATTGTATCTATTTTTATCTATTATTTATCTCTTTTTTATAAGATATACATTTATCTTTATTACTTACGCTTCTACCACCTATATTTTGAGGTGCCAAGATTGCTTTATTTTCAAACTTTTTCTGTGTCACATGGACAGCATATTTTTGGAGCTTAATTTCATTCTTTTAGTGGGGACTGCCTTTTCATAGGTGAGTTTAAGCTTTTTACATCTGTTCTAATAGTGTAATATTAGTACTTTTTGTATGATTTTATGTTACATTTCGTGTACTTTCATAACTCTCTTTTTTCCTTTTCTGATTTCTCTTGGATAGTTATTTTGGTTTAATGCTTACATATGCTATTTTTCCTTTATGTTGGGGGTCTGTAACATGTATGATCATATTTAATTACTCATAGTTCTTTCTTGAAATTATCAGTATCTCTTCATCTCCTGAACAAGAAATATCCTTTACTCCCTTCCATGTGGTTTTAGTCTCCAAAGCCTCATGTTTATAGTGCCTACAATTATAATTGATCTCTATATAATTGAAGAGTATATCTTCTCTTTGTTTTATTCATTTTTAGTTTTATTTATTTGCTTCTTCACCTGTTTGGTATGGTAGAGTAATAAACTTTAGCAAGACATTATATCACCCAGAATTGCTTAACAGTATCTCTAGGATCTGTTTCTCTCCTTTCATGAACACTTTCTCCAAGGGGTACCTGGGTGGCTCAGTTGGTTAAGCATCGGACTTTGGCTCAGGTCATGATCTCAGTGGTTTGTGGGTTTAAGCCCTCCCTCGGTCTCTGTGCTGTCAGCTTGGAGCCTGGAGCCTGCCTTGGATTCTGTGTCTCCCTCTCTTTCTGCTCCTTGCCTGCTCACACCCTGTCTCTCTCTTTCTCTCTCTCTCTCGCTCTCTCTCAAAAACAAAAAAACACAAAAACAAAAACAAAAAGATTTCCTCCAAAAGAGTTTTCAGTGTGGGTCTTTGTATACCTCTAAACATTTTTATTATACATGAATCTCTGATTAAAACCATAGCCAAATATAAAATTCTAAATTCAGATTTCTTTTTCCTTTTAAAATACCACTTTATTATCATTGTGTTTTTATTGAAGCATGACACATGTATGAAAAGGTGCAAAATTATGAAAGGTGAATCATCACAAAATAAATGCACCCATGTTACCACCAGTGAAGATAAGAAGTAAAACTCCACCAGTATCCAAAAAGTACCCTGACATGCCTCCTCTCACCTACCCCTCCCTCTGTCTCCTGAAATGTTGTCACTTTCCTTTTTCTATTGTCATAGATCAGACTTGTGATATTTTCTTCATAATTAAAATCATACTGTGTGTGTTCTCTTATGTCAGGCTTTTCTTTTCCCTCAATGTGATGTTTGTGAGATTTACCATTTATATTGTGATTTATCTTTATTGCTTTATAATATTCCCTTATGTGAATATACTTCAGATATTTTAGTGGCGCTAAGTATTTCCAGTTTTTGCCTGTTACAAACAGTGCTGCTATGAACATTCAGGCACATATCTCTGGGTACATATGTGCATTGGAATTGGTTGGCTGTACATGTGGCAGTAAAATTACTGAGACGTAGAATATGCCAGTGTTTAAGTTCAATAGGTAATACTGAAGAACTCACCTCTCTGCAGTTTTCCCTCCTGAATTTTGGCTCTTCTAGTCCTTGTTACTGCAGTAGCTCTCCTTACCTTTAAAAGAATAGTTTTGCATTTTATTTGGCTTTTTAGTTGTTCTTAGTAGGACTGTTGTTCTGCTATAGGCTAGTCCAGAACACTGTCAAGCATAACTGTGTTCATTTTCTTTTTAAAAAATTGCCCTTAGGATGAGCTCTTGGTATTGTATGGAAGCAAAATTGACAATAAATTATATTAAAAAAATAAAAAAATTCCCTTACATAATGAAATTATTTGACTAATTTGCTTGTGAGTGTATCTTTGAAATTGCTACATGCCATATTTTAAAATTCTCATGTTGGTACTTTTCTGACCATTTTTGTTTCCCTTTTGGTACAACCAGTGAAGTAATTTCAAATGCTTTCATAGTTAAGGAGGCCTCTTAAGTCTATCCTGATTTTTAGTTATAGATTTAAGGGTTTGAAGAATGAGGTAATTTTTTTGTTGACTAAGTTATTATAGGCAGCCACTGAAGAATTTTTAAATTGTCAAAATAGGCATGATCAATTCCTATCTGTCCGTAAGATCATAAATTACACAGCACACTGTTGGTAAACTGTAATTCCTCTTTCAAATATTCTTCTACAGAGTTTGCTACTGGGCATTTTCTTTCTCCTGGTCATCAGTTACTGATGCGTTCAGGGACGTGAGGGAGCAGGGGAGACAGCTGAAGGACAGAGGATTTTCAGATCCCAAACAGGAATTTCAAAGAGGAGGTAGCAGAAGGAGACCACAGTGCTTATAGTCAGTCATCTTCCAGAACAATCAGATGTAACTTTCAAAAAACGAAGTTTGATAGAACGTAAGCCAAGTCCTTTTACGAGCATTATTTACTACACATGCTAGTACTAGGATAAGCTAAACAGGACAAGTAAGTAGTTCTCTCTTTTTATGTATCGTTCACTTGATTAAAAAAGAAATGAAAACTTGTCTCCCAACATTTGTAATACTGTCCAACATGGAAACAATCATATATTGGTAACATTTCTTATAGAGCATTAATTATTCTCACCATGGTCTTCTATTTTATTGTGCCAGAGAATACTAGTTACTAACCAAATATTTCTTCTGTTTCCTCCTTATCATTAGAACTCTTTGTTTTTTAATATGTGCATGCTTTTTTTTAAGTTTATTTATTTTGAGAGAGAGTATGCAATTAGGGGAGGGGCAGAGAGAGGGAGAGAGAGAGGGAGAGACTCCCTCAGCACCGTTAACACAGAGCCCAGTGTGTGGCCTGATCCATAAGATCATGGCCTGAGCCCACATCGAGAGTCCAACACTTAACCAACTGAGCTGCTCAGACACCCCGATACGTGTGTGCGTTTAACACCTACATTTCCCAACTTCCTTTACACATAGAGGTAGCTAATGGGATAGAAGCAGATAGTGAATTATAAGGATGTATTCACAGAAAAGTTTTTTTCAAGATAGCTGACAAAGCTTGGAAGAGGCCCCTTTGCCTTTATTCCTTGCTTCTTCCGTGCCTCAAAGAAACCACTGTCACCATCATCCCTTAAAGCTATTTTGGGAGAAATAAAAGAGCAAATGGAAGAGAAGTTGGGTAATCATACCATACTAGTATACGTCCTGAAGCTGGGAACAATAATAACATGCAGTTTGAGTCCCAAAAATTTCTTTCACAGCTCTTTACATTAATTATAAGCTATCTCTGCACATTTGCATAAACAGCTCACGAGGTGAGATTGAGGTTTTGAAATATGAAAACATAAAATGTAAGTTATTCTTCTGAAAATATAGCTGTAATTTTGTGATTGAATATCAAATACTAAAATGTAGCCCATTTGTAATATAAAAACAGTAGGTTTCATTGACAGTGTACATAGGTTTCAGGACTTTTAAATTATTTTTGATTTGCATATATTCCAGAGTACACTTGCTTTACAAGTTTAACGTGTAATCATTTGGCAACCAAAGCAGAGGCAGCACCTTCTCTCTGGAGTTTGCAATATTGTCTACACTTTGACTCCTGCTTAGTTTTTAGTACTTAGTGTTGCTGTTTCCCAGTGTTGTATCTCCTTATAGGTCATAGTTCGGGTAATGTAAATTAAATGGAAGTATGAATATTTAAAACTCTGCAGCAATCAATATTAATGGAAAATTTTTCCATTTGGTTTTAAAATTTGTTGACTTTTTCAAAGAAGTTAGAATATTTTTATAATTCTCCAAAGTAGTGGAGGATCATATATATATGAACTGTATGTATTTTGTATAACTCTTAACAATCAGAACAGTGAAATCTCATTAATTTGTATCCTTAATTGACAATTTAAACTAACATGGATAAGACAGTTACTGCAGTTTACATTTACTAACCTGTATAAAAAGAACTTACTTAAAAAATAATAAACCTGACTTCAGGGTGTATATAAAGGTATAAATAAAATGTTTTTATACCAGTACATTAAAAAAATACATATTTAATTTTCAGATAGGTTCCAAAGAGGCCAGACATTTTTCTAATGTAACAGGCAAATAGAAAATTGCTAAATACAATTTATATTTTTCAGCACACGTGTAATTTTTTCAGAATGCTTTCTCTAAGTTTTCATCTCTGCACTTCATTCAAATTAGTGACAACATCTGTATACTTACGTCTCTTCAAATGTTAAACCAAATATATTACTTAAATATTATCATTTTAGCTTAACATGAAATTGGAGAAAGTCTAAAGGATTAAAAGAGCCAAGTAGATACATATTAAAATAGCATATGGATATATTTTAATTTTTAGGATGCAGCCTATATTCTCAAATATAAATTTTTTTGGCCATCTGTATGAGAAAATTAGAAACACAAAAAAGTACAAATATCTGAGCCCTTACAAAGATCTCTTTATAAATAGCTTAAGTTTGAAACCCTGACCAAACCAGTGAGTGGCAAAAATGTGGGGCAGCTTGACTTCTCATGAGATTGTGAAATGGCACAATCACTTGGAAAATGATTTGATAGCTTTTTACAAAGTTATATGTGTACCTACCACATGACTCAGCCATTTGTACCTCTAGAGAAATGAAAGAGTATGTCCATGACTTGTATATGAATGTATATAAGAACTTTATTTTTAGTAATTAAAATCTAGAAACAACTCAAATGCCATCACCAGATGGATAAATAAGTTGTGTTGTATATATATAATAGGAAAATACTTAAGAATAAAGAATGAATTGTTGATATGTTCCACAATATAGATGAATCTCAGAGTAATTATGCTGCATGAAAGAAGACAGATAAAGAACAACACATGGTGTATGCTTCCATTTACATAAAATTCCAGAAAATGTAAATTAATCTTTAGCAACAAATAGCATATTACTTAATCCCTAGAGATGGGAGGAGGTGATATCAAAAAGAAGAGTGAAGACAGGATTAAAAAAAGATACATAGAAACATTTGAGAATGAACAATATGTTCATTATCTTAAATTCAGTAATGGCTTTTCAGGTCTACACATATATAAATTACACACCTTAAAAAATATATGAGCATTTCGTTATATATATTCAATTATAAGGTGGTAATATATTAAAAATGAATTAGGTTGTAGGACGCCCGGCTGCATCAGTTGGTTGTTTACAGCTCTTGGTTTTGGCTCAGGTCATGAGCTCATGGTTCCTGAGCTCAAGCTCCTTGCCAGGCTCTGCCCTAATGGCAGGGAGCCTGCTTGGGATTTTCTCTCTCTCTCTTTCTGCCCCTCCCCTGCCCACACTCTCACATGCACACTCTTTCTCTCTTTCAAAAATAAATAAACTAAAAAAAAATGAATTTGGTTGAATTAGAGACTAAATTGAGAGAAAGCAAGATTTTAACACTGAATAAACAAAATAAAAAATGTTGTGGTTTTAGGACTTTTTAAATCAAATATGCAAAGTATAATCCCAAAAACGAAAGCTGGAAACTTTGACTGTATTTTTAATTGTAGAATAGTAGTCACAACTAAAGCACAGGCGAAAAACAGAAGGCGTGTTTCTAGGATAAAGAAATTCTAAACTGAGTTGAAAAAAATACATAAAACCTGATTGGGAAATGGCACAGGATGTGAGTAGGCAATTCACAGGACTTGAAGTTACTATTGTATATAAAAGACTGTTAAGAATTTTTAAATTCTCATAAAACAATGGCAAAGATGTGAAGAAACATGAGATGTATACTTTGCTGGTGATTAGCTTAACTATTTTCAAGTTATTGGTGTATCTTGTAAATTTGATATTTATTTTTTTGCTTCCTAGCAAATCCCCGAGTATGTGCATGCCTCCGGGGAAATTCTAGCATAAGGCCACAGGAGATGAGCACTGTGTTGTTCTTTGCAACATTGTTTGCAATTCTGAAAATTGTAAACAAGCTAATTATCAAATGGGAGTGAATAAATCTTTCTTATAATGCAGCATATTAGTGGTTCCCAACCAGGGATGATTTTGCCCTCTGGGGGACATTTGGCAGTGTCTAGAGATACTTTTGGTTGTTACAACTATGGATGAAAGATTCTGTAAGGTGTGGTTACCACTAAGGATGAGCATCTTTTCATCGGATGGAGAAACCCGGTATGCTGCTAAACATCTTAAAATGTGTAGGACAGCCTTCACAGCACAGAATTATACCACCCCAAATGTCAATAATGCTGAGACTCAGAAACTCTGAGCTCTGATTTGAATGATTAAACTACATATATATGTATCAACAGGAGTGTGTCACAGAAGCATAATATTTAGCACAAAAGACTGTTGGCAGAAATATATAGATCACATTATATCTCTATTTCAAAGCAAAACCAGAAAACATTGCTATATATTATTTATAATCATATATATTTGTTGTAACTTTTAAAAAATGTTTATAGAAATGGTCTACATTGCCATTAGTAGTGCTTACTGAGGAAGGTGTAAAAGTAAAAGAATGTTAGTGTTATTTAGCTGTTTATTTCTTTTTAAAAAAATTGTGTTTATAGCAAATAAAATACTCATTTTTGGTAAGTCACTGGAATGTTTTTATAAAATTATATCTTTACTAGTTTTGAAATCCGTATAATAACATTTTTGTTGTTAAAATAAAAACCTACTCATTGAATTCATGAATTACCTGAAAAGAAAAAAAAAAAAAAACAACTACAAAACTACAGGGGAAAGAAATAGATTAGAACAGAATAAAAGAATCAGAAAAAGTTTTTTCAATATTCAAACAGTGAAATAATTAAATAAAGCCAAGATCATCTTTTTAGAAATATGTGAATAAAATAAAGTTTTGTTAAATGTAACTAAGAAAAAAGGAGAAAAGATAAATCAGTGGTAGTTGTTAAAAGGGAATATAACAGCAAGATTGTATAGGGAGATTATGGTAATAAAAATATCTACAACAAAAATAAAAAGGCAAAGAATATGAATGATTAACAAAAGAGAAAATAAGTTTGCTTTATTTGGAGAAAATATGTCAATAAACCATAACATACATTCAATAAATAATTGAAAAGCATATACCAAGAAATTAAATATTTTATAGTCATTAAAATAATTTATAGGTTAAGCAATTAAATATTATATAGCCATTAAAATGATGTAACAATAGACAGGCTTTTTTAATACAGGGAAAATAAAATATTAAAAAATAAAAATAGCAAATACAACCTGATCTTAAGTATTTAAAATAATTGTATACAAAAAATTAAAAAGAAATATGCCTCAGCACTAACCAGGTATGCCTATAATTGATAGAACCATGAATACCTTTTTCCTCTCTGCTTCTTTTTAAGTTTTTGTACTTTGGATATTTTATGATATTGACAAAAGTGTTTTTTTTTTAATTTTTTTAATGTTTTATTTATTTCTATGAGAGACAGCGTGAGCAGGGGAGGGTCAGAGAGAGAGGGAGTCACAGACTGAAACAGGCTCCAGGCTCTGAGCTGGCAGTCAGCACAGAGCCCCACGCGGGGCTCGAACCCACGAACTGCGAGATCATGACCTAAGCGAAAGCCGGACGCTTAACCGACTAAGCCACCCAGGTGCCCCAATATTGACAAAAGTGTTTTAAGCTGTATTATCAGCCCTGACATGCAACATGAAATCTTATTATTACTCTTACTTTTTTAACAATATTTTTATTCTGAATTGTATAAAGTCCCTAAACTAATTACGGCATGTTATTCGGGGGAAAGACTTGTATGATACAGACTTATCAAGTGTGACTCAGATGTTCATCTGTGAAAGTGTCCCCAAATTAGCAACAAACTATAAAACATGTTTACTACAAATGTGATTGCTATAAGTAATGGAAAGTTCATCTTCCAGAACCATTTGTATTGAGCAGGAAGTGGGCACTGGTACTCTGTGAGACAAGCTTAAAAACACTGTCATTGAAAGGGAGACTCCTACTCAGTGAATCATCCAACTGTAGTAAACTGTCATCACAGCTGGAGATCACCAGTATAATGACCAGTGATGCTACAGAAGCAAATACCAAGAGCAAACTGCTGCTCTGTGAACTTTAAGGCCCTCCCTACTTCATGTGGAGTTAGACAGCCAACAGAAATAATGGTTCTTTGATGGCACATCCAGTGTGACTCACTAGGAGAGGTGACATATTTATCATTCCTTATTCTGGAACATTGTCCATCATTCAAAACTGAGTATTATTAAAAGAGAAAAAAAATCCCAATCTGTTTGGACTTCCACAGTACATCACTTGGTATGAGCATGGCTATGTTTTCAAAACCAGTCAACTGTTTCCTTCATCAGAATTTATTCTCCCCTTGAATTTTTTTAGGCCTGCCTTTTCTTGATTCTTTTGTCTTATCATCAAACCATATTTGTTTCCTTCACTTTACCCTCCTCTCTGGTAAGCTAACAACATGTACATCCCTCCCCTCAAAAAAGCCTTTTCTTCTCCTCATTCCTTCTTTGCCACCCTCTCTTTTCCTCTCATTGTCTCACCTGTTATCGCTAGACTCACACGTATTTAGTGGGCCTTTATAGTATTCCATTCATTTCTCCAAATACTTTATGTACATAGTATCAATTTTATTCTCTCCTTTAAGCCTCCCAATAATCTTATGAGGTAGGTATAATTATGTGCTCTATTTTAATAAAAGTGAGGAAACTGAGGCACAGAGAGATCAACTTACTAGTCTAATGTGGCATAGATAGTTATAAGTAATAGAGTTGAGTTGAAGAAACTATGGAGAAGTAGCCTGCTTTGTGATGAAGATGTGGGTTTTACCCCCCGATTCCATGATTCTAATGTCCAAGGTGCTAATTAGTAGATTTTCTGTACACGCACTCTCTCTCTCTCTCTCTCTCTCTCACACACACACACACATACACACACACACACCAGAAGTCTGTTTCTTTTTTTAGAAAAAAATTTTAATGTTTATTGATTTTTGAGAAGGGCAGGGGAGAGGGAGAGGATGAGCGGGGGAGGGGCAGAAAGAGAGGGAGACACAAAATCTGAAACTGGCTCCAGGCTCTGAGCTTTCAGCACAGAGTCCCAGCGTGGGGCACCAACTCACAGACCAAAGATCATGACCTGAGCTGAAGTCAGACACCTAACCAACTGAGCCACCCAGGCGCCCCAGAAGGATGTTTCTTTTGATGTGTTTGACTCCCTTATTTTCCATCTGTTAGCATATGTTTAGGCCACATCTGAAATGAAGATTCTAGAACTGGTTCAGCAGGATCTCTTCAGTACGTAACAGTCTGATACATCATCTCTAACGTCCTTAATCATAGATGCATTAACAGTCCTCGCCACTACTGGAATTAGGCTTTATAGGCCTAACTCATACTCTAGTCAAATAAGAGTAGCTACAGTGTGTAACATCAACCACTTATGATCCACAAATGATGTATTCTAATTTACCCTTCCAAAGTTGGTATGAGTTAATCTTTTCTAAAGTTCAACTTCCAAATGCCTAGTATGACTATTATCTGTAGATAAATGTGCTAAATACTAATGGAAAGAAAGCAAGATGTAGAAGAGATGATTCTTGTCCATAGGCTATATTTCTTCCCCCAAATTCAGTATTGTGGTATCCTCACAGATATGCTTTTTTATCATGTTGTGCAGATATGCTTTTGTATCATATTGTGGTTTAAATTTTCATTGGTCAGACACTTTCCTTTTGGATTTATTTGTTCTCATTCTGGTCTTTTTATCTATTATTTATTATTTTCACTTGTATTGATTCTTAATTGTGTATATTATTATTATTAATAGTAGCATTATTATTCTGGAAAATGAATAAGGATTTCCTCCCCTACTATTGTGTGGATAGAGTTATGTCCCTGGTAGGCTTCGCCTCTGTACAGTCACCTTAGGGTACATATGTCTGGAACATGATGTGAGACTGAGCACCTCTAAGGTGCTCTGAGTTGGCCCTCTCAGGGCACCAGTACCTGCATGAGAAGCCATTAAAGAAGAATCCTCAGGTTTTCCATCTGAGGATAAAACTCAGTCCCCCACTGAGTCTAGAATAGAGGGGGAAAGGTGTGGAAACTGATACAACTGTCATTCAGAAAGACTTTTCACTAATGACCACTTTCTGTTCCTCTTCTTACTTCTAGAACCATGTTCATAACTACAATTCTGCTTGATCTTAAGAGTTACTGCCACGCGTTCTCTCTTTCATTCTTCAGCTATGTCTTTAAACCAACCTTAACTCACTTTTCTTCTTCTACAGATATATTAAAATTACTTCTGTGATCACTTCCTCCCAATCTCCTTGCTATTATAGGTTAATTTTCTTTTTGTGTATTTCTACAAAGTATTTTTATGGGGGTTCACAGAAGAGCACAAAGGAATATTTAATGCATTTTACATCAAGTCCCCAATTTCCACGTTTCATATGTTAGGTGCAGCGTCCTCGAGGTTAAGGCAGTAATATAAATATAGTGACGGTAGTTTATTGCGAATGCACAACACGTATAGAACTCTGATGCAGAGTGTAATAGGAAAATATAAAGCATTTAAAAAAGAATCATATAAATCAAATATAAATTATAAACAATGCAAATAGAATTGACAAAGCAGGTGTTTAACTTTTCCTTTTTAAGATACATTGTGTGTGTCTTTGCAGCATATGTGTTACAGCGATGTGTGGAATGGGTAGCGTACTGCCTCACATAATCATAAGGCGACTGCAGTTCATTAAGAAGTCATCCTTAAACTGGTCACTAGACACATGGGTCAGGGGCTAGCCGAGGCTGACTAATCCCTGGACCTGGGAGTTACTATCTTTTTTAGCCTTTCCATTCTTTTTCTCATTTCCTACTTAGGTCATTAAAGGGGATAAATGAGTGAAAGTTGTGCCACCTTAGAGATAGCTATGTGTTGTTTCTCTTGGTGCTTCTTTGTGTTTACCTTGACATACCATTACTCATAATAATATAACATCTCATGCATTACTATAGTCAGTGCCTTCAGAATAATGAATATCTACCACTTAATAATTAAGCAGTTCAGATGCCAGAAATTTTTCATTTAAAGGTGGTTAATAGGATAAGATATGATAAGAAGCGTTCTTAAATCCTATCCAGGATGGATCTTAGACTGAAACACAAGCACACACAGGCACATAAGAAATAATCAACAGATGATCTTACATCTAATCACAGACATGTAATAAATGGGATTCACAATAACATAGTTTAGAGTACATCACCTGTTCATTATGGGAATTTGTGCTTCGATAATTCTCACTGAAATTATGCACTAGAAAAATTGAGTCCCTGAATCGGCATTAGTTATTGATGTAAATATTTGAGCAGAGCCTCCACTGATATTTGTAGTGATTCATTACAAATTCCTTGTGAAAAAATCAATATTTAATGGCTTTGTGAGCTTTTGTTTGGTCTCCAACAGTCTGCCAAACTGAGGTCCACAGTGACCACTGGGTACCATAGCAAATATAATTTCAGACTTAAATTATTTCTATGATCATGTAAATGT
The DNA here is from genome assembly GCF_003009895.1 of Hyaena hyaena. Classification (NCBI taxonomy): domain Eukaryota; kingdom Metazoa; phylum Chordata; class Mammalia; order Carnivora; family Hyaenidae; genus Hyaena; species Hyaena hyaena. Next base: position 153,227 of record NW_024082251.1, on the reverse strand, counting down.
TTAAACACTGACTATATTTTGAATTTTTATTTTGTTTGATTGTAAATATTTATCATCATAACTCCTTTAAGCTCTGGTGGTTGAGCAGCTTAAGGAAAAGTAAAAAAAGCAACAAAAAATTAAACTACCAGTGCTAATTTTTAAAAAGCAAAGTAGGAGTAAATATTCTTTATAATGCAACTACTACTTATGTTTATTTTTTTAATATAATTTATTGTCATATTGGTTTCCATACAACACGCAGTGCTCATCCCAACAAGTGCCCTCCTCATTACCCATCACCCACTTTCCCCCCTCCCCACTCCCTACTACTTACATTTACAGGGAGAACATAAATCTGCATGCAACATTGTCAGTTCTCTATTTAAATATGTACATTTATATAGTAATGCATTAACAAAAATGTTACTCATACTTTATAGTACTCCATAGTTTACAGAAGTATTTAATATTATTATCTCTTTGTAAGGTTTATAATAAACCTATAGGGATACATTTAAATATATCCATTTAGGTATAAGGAAAGAGAGTTTGGTTTAAAAAGAGGAAGAATCATACCTGAGTTTCAAAACCAGGGATTTTTTTTTTTTACTGGTTAACTATCAGATATATTTTCTGTTCTGTTAAAGTTGGCTTTATATTGCAGATCATAACCTGGCATAAATAAATCTCAAATCTATTTATTTTTAAATTTCCATGTAGATATTGATACAACTTTTCGATAAACTTTCTCATGCAGTCCTGTATTAGTGAACAGAGGATAAGTTTTGTATCATATCATAAGTTAACATGCATGGTTCATGCCATGCATATTTAATTATCATTAGAAACATGTTTGTATCAATTATACCAAACTCAAACCGTTGCTTGTGGCTTTAATCCTTTCCCTTCCAGATGGATAATACTAAAGAATTTCCATAACTTTCCTTAACTGGTTATCTGTGGATGCCTTTTCTGACACTGTCATCTTGATTGGCCTATCAAGATAGAGTCCTGTTCAAAAACTGAACAATTTATTGGAGCCAATATAAAACCTGTTTTCTAATGGAAATGGTAATATCTCTTTTTGAATATTTTAAGGCATAGACATTCTTTGTGGTTTGTAGCTTAGGATTCTGGACTTTCAATTGAGCCCATGTTGGGAATATAGGAACCTTAAGAAAAGTTTTAGTTTTGGAGCACCTGGGTGGCAGTCAGTTAAGGATTCAACTCTTGGTTTAAGCTCAGGTTATAATTTCATGGTCCACAGGTTTGAGCCCCACTTTGGACTCTCTGTGGATTGTGTGGAGCCTGCTTATGATTTTTTCTCTCTCCCTCTCTGCCTCTCCCCTGTTCATGCACTCTCTCTCTCTCACTCTCTTTCTCTCTCTCTGTCTCTCCCTCCCTCAAAACAAATAAATAAGCTTAAAAAATGTTTTGGCATAGTCTGTATGTGTTTCTGTAGCCTACCCACAAGAAGTGACCTCCCACCTCAGTAAGAAAAATCAGTTTTTTTGAAATTTTTAAGAAATTTATCTTTGCTGTCTACATACCTTGAACTGGAAGTATATAAAGCAATAAATAATATAGAATATGTCTGCACCACTTGGACAAGATCTCAACAGTGAAATGTCTTTATGGAGTTCCTTTAAAATTTCCTTGAGATTGCTTGTCTTCAGCATAGATGATCTAGAAGACATGATCAGCATTTGCTCATCTATACCATTTCCCATTATAGCCAAAATAAAGGCAAAGACCTTCTTTTGGAATTTTCCTATTTCACCTCTGAAAACTGTTATTCACTAAAACAAACTTCTCAAGTCCTTTTGGCATGCAGTTTTATACAGAATGTAATCTTTTCCTGGCATCGTCTTTTTTCTCATCTTTGTAAGATTTGTCCCTAGGTATTTGGTTTAGAAAATTTGCACTGTTGTATTGAAGCCAGCTGTCTCCAAATGGTAGCAAAGACAGCACTGGACAGCTCCTGGGAAATGTTTTTTTTAGTATTCTTGAACTCTCAGAAAGAGCGCTAGCTGCCTTTATTCTTCCCTACTTCCAAAATACTCCCTGAAAAAAACTGATTGGCCATACCTGAGTCATGCCTATTTCTGGATTGAACGTGTGGTAATAGGGTACTGTGACTGAAGCTGTGTTTTCATGATGACTTCTTTGGTGGAGACACAGGACTCGGTGATTGTTAGTTCATTTAGATGGAAGACAAGCAGTTATCATAAGGAGTTAAGGAATTCTCTTACTCGGAAAAGGGGAAATGGAGGCTGACCTGTCAAAAACATTTCTGTACTCTGTGCAGACATCCTTCAAGAGGTAAGGAGTATCATCCCATATGTGAAGACTTCCTTACTGAAACCTGTAAAATCAGTCACTTGTTCTCCTGAGATGCCCGTGGAACATGGTTAAGTAAGCAGTTGTCACAGCACAGTGTCCTATTCTGTGGACTACTCTTTCTCCCTAGGCTCTAATTCTTTAAAGACACAGGCCATTTTTTAGCCATTTCTGTATGCTCAGTACACCCTAGTTATTAGTAGAGGATAAATCCTAAAATTGTTCCTTATGTTAGAAACATGATAAGCCTGAGTTGTTCTGTCTTCTCTTGCATCAGTTCAAAAAAACACATTCAAGAGCAATTACTTTAGCTGTGTGAAAAAAAAAAATCTTTGCAGTAATGTGATTTAAACATAATGGGTTTGGCTTTAAGCAATAGATGATATGAAAAATATTTCTTTATCTTTTGTAGAATAGCTGCTGATGACACAGTCCATTATGTTGATCAATGCCTTTACTTAAAAATTTATTTGAAAATGTATCTAAAATCTGACAGAGAAAATTACTCTTCAAATTCATTGCCAACACAAAATAGGCTTCTCCTTATCATGTAGTATATTTCTTTCTGCTAAATAATGAGAAATTCAGTAATATCTGCTTTCATTTTGACTACCCAGAAATAAATAGATAAAAATTAAGCCTAATTTAGTCTATGTTTTTTTTCTGATATAATTGTTTCCTATTCGGGTTTTTTAGTTTATCATATATAAATATCACTCGGGAACTTCTTAAAATACATGTTTCCATGCCCCACTCACTGATATATTTATATAGTCAATTAATATCTTGCATATTTTGAACATCTTATTGATTCAGAAGTTAGTAAATATGTATGTTTTAATTCCTCGGTTATCCACTAAAAATATAGGAATGAAGCACATTTCCAAACAGGTACAAAGGGGGAATGATAAAGAACATGATTCATCCATTCTAAAAGAAGGCAAGAAAAGAGAGACAAAGAAATATAATCCTCCCCTGAACTAATGAAAAGAGAGGACTCTTGGTATCTGAAAAGGTTTCCCTTAGTTCCTCAAAAAGTTAAAAATAAGACCCTATGATCCAGCAATAGCACTACTAGATATTTACTTGCAGAATGCAAAAACACTAATTCAAATGGATACATGCACCCCTGTGTTTATAGTAACATTATTTACAGTTGCCAAGATAAGGAAGCAGCCCAAGTGTCCATTGATAGATGAATGGATAAAGAAGATGCAGTATTTAAGATACACACACACACAAAAGAATATCACTCAGTCATAAAAACAACAAAATCTTGCTATCTGCAATGAGATGATTAGAGCTAGACAGTATAATGGTAAGCAAAAGAAGTCAGAGAAAAAAAAAAACATATTATTTCACTCATATATGGAATTTAAGAAACGAAACAAAAAACAAGAAATAAAAAAGAGACACACACAAATCAAGAAACAGACTCTTAATTATAGAGAACAATCTGATGGTTACCAGGGGAGGTGATGAGGGGATGGGTGAATAGGTGATGGAGATTAAGAAGTATACTTGTGATGAGCACCCAGTGATATATGGAATTGTTGAATCACTATATTGTACACCTAAAACTAATAAAAGGCCATATATTAATTAACATAGAACCTAAAAAGCCAAAAACAACAAACAAAAGTAATATACAGAAAAGTACTATATTTTGGCAACCTGCCTGGATATTACATTTTTATAAATCAACAACTCAAAAATATAAGTTTTAAAAGCATCATTCATAATGGCAACAAAGTCACAAAATACCTAACATTAAATTTAACAATTAAATGTAAGACTTGTATGCATAAATTTATAAAATCTTTCAGAAATAAAAGAATACTAAATAAATGAGACATCTTGTTCATGGATAGAAGACCTCTGAAGATACCAGTTTTTCTAATTTGAGGTATAGAGTCAGAGTAATGCCAGTAAAAAGCTTGTGAGCTTCTTTTTCTTGGACCTTGGGACATCTTTTTCTTGGACATATCTAATAGTTTTATGGAAGATTAAAAGACCCAATAATAGACAAGATACTTCTGATGGAGGAGGAGGTGGGGAAAGGACAGAAGAAGAACAAGAAGATGAGACAAGAGAAGGAGGAACATGCCCTGCTTTTTATCAGGACTCAGGCTGACCCAGTCAGCTTGACATTTGACAGTGATGGCTTGGCTGATCCATGGCAAATGGAGGAACAGTAAATAAAAGAAGCTTGGAAAAATGAATTTCCATTTAGAAAAAGGATATTAGACCTGAACCTCACATCATCCACAAAATTGAATCCAGATGGAGTATGAAATTAAAAGTAAAAAACAAAACTTAAACTTTTTGAGAATATATCATTGTATCTCTTTCTGACGTTGAGGTAGGAAATATTTTAAGCAGGCCACTAAAAAAAGGCAGTAATTCTGAAAGAAAATTAGATTCATTTAATTAAAGTATTGTTATGAAGAAATACCAAAAATTTATGTAAAAGCAAGCTTCAAACTATAATATATTTTCAATAAATGCAATCAACAAAGGGTTAGTATCAGAAGTGAATATAGTGGAAACTCAGCATGTAGGACCCACCAGCCTCCTGCTCTGGGCAGTACTTCAAAGCCTGGCCCAGGTCTGAAATGGGATTCTCCAGCCACTGGACTGTATCTGGCTCTGCAATCTTCATGACCTTCATTCTGGACCAGGGCTGTTTGACTCCACCACCTCGAGTTGATCCTGAGTGTCAAAAAGCATGTCCATTTGATACATTTGAGGAAAATGGGAACTTGGCGTGACCAACACTTTCTAGAGTGGACCTCCTAAAGGGACTGGTAGAGGAGATGCTATACATACTAAGAAAGTAGTTTTTTGTTTTTCCTTTTGTTTTTGATGACTTTGCAAACAACCATTACACATTTAAACACTAAGATGTCTCATTTGGTGTTTTAATAACTAAACCAGGTAGTGATACAGAAGTCTGCACAATCAACAAGCAGACCTCAAATAAGCAAATCTGGTTATTTTTCCCCATCCAGTGGGTGCAAGCATTATGGGTGGAATGGGAAAAGCTGGGTGTGTTCCCATGACGGTGTACTCCCCCATGAACTGCTGTCCACATAGCTGACTAAAAGTATATCTTTCTTTGCCTTTTCTGGAAAAAGGTACCTAATGCTCATTTTTAAAGACGTTAAGAGTTAAAAAGCCAAGATTAAATCTTCATTCTACAGCTGAGTTAACTGTATGTTCCTTTCCATTCTTGCTTTTGAGGACAGTTATCTTGTGCATAACAGGTCTAGGGGGTGGGGGCAGGAATTGGTGCCTTCCTATTCACCCTCAAGTTCTGATTTGTGATATCTGTGAAGCATTTTGCATTTGTTATCTAATTTTTATCCCTTCTGTCAACTCTTTTATCTTTTATAATGTTCAAAAACCCATATTTTAACAGAATAAACTTAAAAAAAGAAAATATTAAGAAAAATTTTGAAAGGAGAAATGAACTGGCTTAAGTTTTTCATTCATCGAATGCCTTCCCACAAAAATCATATGAAGGCTAATTGGCCAACCTCATCTTTCTCAAAATGAGACTCATTAAAAGGTATCTTATGAATGGATATCATGCCTTTTTGAAAGCAAAATCACTTCTGAGCCCTTTGTTATCAAAAAGGATATCCAAAGCAACTTGCAGTTCTCAAACTGAAATCCATTCTTCATTTGTTCTTCATGACTGTTAAGATTTGGCCAGCAATGAATGACCTAAGAGATATGATGAGGCTTCTTCCATATATATATATATATATATATATATATATATATATTTATACTCACACACACACACACACACAAACACAAACACACACACGTATACATGTATGGATTTTTTTTTCTTTTTATCTAAAGTTCATTCTAGAATCAGCTGCAAAGCATTAAAGTTTGACAAAAACAAAATAACTCCCTAGACTCTCTCCCAAAGAGAAGAAGGAACACAAAGGCCATCTCTATAAGCTGTGATGTAACACAATAAACAAGGTCAAGGAGCTGATGAGGTACTTTGTAAACTGTAAAGGGCCACAAAGATGAAGGAGATGTTTGTAGGAGATGTTTGTATTGGTAAGAAGAACCGTGCTCCTAGACTTGGCTCAGCTCCAAAGTAATTTCCATCTAAGGTCAAGTTTCACCAACTTCCTGGACCTCTGGTTTTGAATCTATCAAATGAGAATTCAGCTGGATAGAACATAGTTGATCTCTACTTGCTACCTTCAGTGGTCTTGGGCAGCCTAACAGTCTAGCTTTGTTGTCTCTGGGGAGATAGGGGAATGACAGAGAATTAACTTCTTAAGCTATGTGGTAAGCATATGGTCATAGGTATTGCTCTATTAGAAATTAGTTTCATTCATACTAAAATAACCATCCTTTACTATCCCTTAAACGTGCTAAGCCAGTTTCACCATATAACTTCATTTTAATCTTTACTGACCTGCACTTTATATAGGAAGAAAGCAAAGCTCAGGAACACTAAATTCACCATAAGTTACACTCATCTTCTACTATTATTAGTTTTATTAGGAACAAGTATATATGAATATGTAGCAAAAGCTTTTGCAGTGGGTGAAAGAAAAACATATTCCATTACAGAACAAAAATTTTAACAATAGAAAACCATAAGAAATTCTAAGTGGGGATTTATAATATTTACAATATTTGCCTTCTTAAGATCTTGTATCCTTTGGAAATTTTTAAGTGTGATAGGTGAGTGCAGGTGAGAAAATCAATAAAAACCATATTTGTTTTGGGGGCAAAAAGGCTCTAGGATTCTTACACAAAAAGTTATTTTAAAATGGGCAGAATATAATCAGCCATTTCACAAAAGAAACACATGTGAATAAGTATAGAAAAATGTGTGCATTTTCATTAGCAATCAGAAAAATGCAAATAAAAGCCACAATGTGATGCCATTTTGCACCCATTAAAATAGTATTGAAAAGTATGAACAATAATGAGGTTTGGGGAAGAGGTGACTTAACAGTCTTTCTTCTAAATTACTATTCAAGTATAAATTGATAAAATTCTTTGAAAAGCAGTTTGGTTTTCTCTTGTAAAATTCAATGTTCACATATTCTGCAACTTAGAAATTTCTCTTACACATATATAAACCTCAAAGAAGCTCCCATATTTATCTTCCAGGAGACATGGAGAACAATGTCCAGAGCAATACTGTTTGTAAGACCAAAAACCTAGAAGTAACTCAAATGTCCGTCAGTAGAAGTTTGATGAGTAAATGAGAGTGTGTCCTTACAGTAGAATATTATGCAGCAGCAAAAATTGACTATATCTTTATGCACAGTATGGATGAATTCTAGAAATTTTTACTCTGCAACAGATTTTCTGATATATTTCATCTTTTAGCATAATGAATACGATGAAATGTAAGGTCACTCAGTATTTTAGACATCTGGAATTTTAATGTGTATGTTCTTGTAGTTAACAAAACCAGAAAATGACGTGGTTGGTAATTGTGCTTATGCCTGGCTGGTAAATAGAATGTGGCACAACAAAGAATTCTTGGTAGAGCAGGAAATATCAAGGCAATATGGCATCAGCAAAATAAACCACAGTACTCAGTTGAGGAGTCAGTCTTCATCCAAAAATAAGCATTTTTTACTTAAGGCACCTGGGTGATTCGGTCAGTTTAGTCTCCAACTCTTGATTTCGGCTCAGGTCATGATCTCACAGTTTGTGGGATCAGACTCTGCACCAACAGTGCTGGCAATTCTCTCTCCCTCTCTCTCTGACCTCCCATCCCCCCCCCATTAAAAATTTAAAAATAGAAAATAAGCATTTTTAAAGACTAATGTTTTATTATATAATTTTGATATATTAAGTTTTATGTTTCCTTCAAGGTATTATTTTTATTATTTATTTTTATTGAATTATAGTTGGCATATAATGTTATATTACTTTCAGGTACACAACATGGTGCTTCAACAGACTCATACATTTCTCAGTGCTTCCCAGGATAAGTAATCATATCTGTCACCATGCAGTGTTATTACAGTGTTACTGACTGTATTCCCCATACTGTACTTTTCATCCTAATGATTTATTTATTTTACAACAGGAAGTTTGTTTGTCTTAATCCTCTTCACCTGCTTATTTTAGCAAAGAATTGTGAATTAAATTAGCATATCTTTTAAACATTATTCCCAGATGGCTTTTTATACAAAAAAGAAAGAAAAGCATCGTCAACATAATTATAAGTCTTTGATCAGAATATTTTTTTCGATTTCAGTCAGTCTTTTTATTTTTAATACTTTGTAAATGTGAATAGGAAACAGTAAAACATTCTTTTTTTGAACTAATCTTCTGTCACAGTGGTTCTCACACTTCAGCATGCATCAGAATCATCTGAAGGGCTTATGAAAACACAGATCACTGGGCCCCACCTGCAAAGTATGTGATGTAGTAGCTCTTAGGTGGGGCCCATGAATTTACATTTCTAACAAATTTCCAGGTGATGCTGAAGCTGTTGGTCTGGGGACCACAATATGAGAACCAATGTCCATCAGCTTTTGGATTTAGATACCATTTGGCTCCTTTCCTACAGTCACTGGAGCCTGAGGTCATGTGTTACATGGGAGGTCGTACAGCTTGACTTCTGCCTGATGGTGCGATCAAGCTCTCATGTCCACACTGTCATTGTGTATATAGAAATTTCACAGAAATTTCCAGTGGTCTGTAAGTCATTTCAGTTCTAAAATTTTAGAAGTCCTTTCTTTTTTAGAATCACTTCCAGAAGTCAGTGAATTTACTTATCTTTTGATATTAGCTGATATATCCGTTACCAATATGTGTTCATGGAAGCTTTGTCAACATCTAATTAGCAGGGGCTCCTACCTAGGTCGCTCTCTTGGTGAAGCATCCGACTCTTGGTTTTGGATTAGGTCATGATTTCATGGTTCATGGGTTCAAGCCCTGCATCATGCTCTGCACGACAGCATGGAATCTGCTTGGGATTCTGTCTCCCTCTTCCTCTGACACTCTTCTTCTTGCTCTCTATCTCTCTCTCTCTCTCAAAAAAAAAAAAAAGTAAATTAAAAAAATCTAATTAGCCTGTGAAAATCTCTCTCCAAGATAAAATTCAATATTGAGATTTTTTTTAAAGTTTTGATCAACATAAGTGGTATATATTTGCAAAAATACACTTCAACATTTATTAAAGGCCAACTTTAGGGGCGCCTGGGTGGCTTAGTCGGTTGAGCGTCTGACTTTCGCTTGGGTCATGATCTCGCCGTTTGTGGGTTCGAGCCCCGTGTCGGGCTCTGTGCTGACTGCCAGCTCAGAGCCTGGAGCCAATTTCAGAGTCTGTATCTCCTTCTCTCTCTGACCCTCCCTTGCTCACGCTGTCTCTCTCTCTCTCCTAGAAATAAATAAAAAATATTTAAAAAAATAAAAACTAAAGGCCAACTTTAAATTTTGAGAGGGAGCTAGGCAATACATTCTTTGTGATGTGGGAGTTCACCCTGTCTAACAATGCGTCAAGTAACTTTTACTTTGATTCTGACAGAAATTCTTAATACTGAACGTAAATGCTAATGAACCCAGGTTCAAGAAGTTTTCTGGACCTCAGAGATGAGCCCCTGACTTGCAAAGGCAAATGAGCACAGTAGTACAGACAACCTGAAGAGAACAGGCTGGTAAGAACTTTTATAGCCTGGCTTCACTCCCATTTGTATTTGTTAATATAAATGAATCTAGACGCATGACTATCTTACTGGGATAGAGTCACTCTGGAGGGAAAAAAAAAAAAAGGTATGTAATTGAAATAATGTATTTGGGATGTTTTTACAAAGAGTTTATATTACTTCACAAACACGCTTTCGAAGCATCTATTAACATCTTTATATTTATAGATACCATCAAGAGAAGATGAACTATTGGGTCCTCACATAGGTGTGATAAATGGTTGCACACGCAGTTCTGAGAATGCAAGCTAGACCGTTAGCCATTTATTTCTGCTTTTATTGCTTGGAAGTTTCAGCCAACAACCTTTCTAATATCTTTTAGTGATTAAAAGTGTCTTCAGGGGACTGAAGATGATTTGAGGCTATAGAGTTCAGACTACTGATTCTTCTTTAACTGTATTTCATGCCTCTTCATTAATTTTGGTAATAGGTTTGATAAACTCACTGTACAGTTGACATGGAACATGTACAAGAATTATATGACTCTTACACTGCTTGCAGACACAATTTCAAAATTATTAAAATAGAAAATATTTTGTCCAATGAGTAGGAATTCCTCCAGGGGAGTGGCAAAAAAAAATGTTTTAAAAAAAATGTGTGAGAAACAAATTAAATAGCAAATTTTTACTCTTTAAAAATATTTCAATTGTTTTGTTTATCAGGCACCCCAAAATATAAAAGAAAACATCATAATTCTCTGAGTTGCCTTTTGAGCCACTTGCTGGTTCAGAAAAAGATACTAGAAAAATGAAGCATGGATTTAATATATCTACATCATTTTTATCGAACAGCCCCAAATCGTTTCTTCTCAGGTGGGCAGTCTGCTATTTTTCTTCCCATTTTAGGCATGATTTAACTCAGGACCCTAGAAAAATGAAAAACGTTCTTTTGGTTCTTGGCATCATCCCGGAAACTATCAGATTTGGAGTTCATCTCCCCGTGCGTTTTAACCTAATGTCAGTTTCAACCACAGAAGGGTGTGTGTGTGTGTGTGTGTGCGTGCGCGTGCATCTGTGTTGTACATATGTGCTCTTCATCTTTGTGTGTATGTCTGTGCAGAAGGCCTGCCCCTTCAGTAGACTGAACCACCGCAAGGCACCATCTGTAGATGTAGCTCTAGCCATGCTCTAGCTCAGTGTGTATGGCACGTGTCACACTAATCACCCTTAAAGAGAAAATTTTGGTATCTGTTTAGCAGACAGAGTGCTCCATATTTTCCAAATAAAGTCTAGATGTCTATTAGGACCAACGAGGGAAGAAAATTTATAAAAAGAAAGTTTCCAATTATCATTACTTCCAGTATTACCTGTTCTCTTTAACCATCCTCACTGATCATGTCCTCAGCTTGTGAGTGAGACACAGATGACTTTTCTGAGCTGGTGTGCACTACTGAGCATGAGAGCTTTCAGTCCAGCATTAGGAAATTTAATCACAGATCCCTGAAGCACATGCAGACATATATACAAATACAAATCCTGTAGAAATTAAGAGCTCCAAGCAAGGTTTTTTAAAAAGGTGGTCATGCCATTGCCAACAGGTCCCCATGCACCTGTGCATCTGTGCGGCAGGAGGTAATGTTGATTACTGACTGCCTGTACCCAAGATTTTAAAAATATCAATTTCATATATTTGTATTTAGGAATATTTGCCATGATCTGAAGGGGGAGAAAAAAAAAGAAAACCTATCTCTCCTAGAGCAGTGGCAAGGGTCATTTCTGCTCACGTGTTGTGAGTTGAGCACCTGCCGATGCTATTTCCCACAATTTATGATTGATTGATTGAGTCTGCATTAACATCCTTGTCCAGTCATATCATCATCAATTTCAGAGCACTCCAGAACTTTCTTCACTGATATCATGGGGTTCTTGACTTACGGGGAGCACCCCTACAAGATCTTCCCTACTATTTGAGTTAACTTCTCATCACTACCACTAATGATATAAAAATAAGATGTACTTTCTTCATGAACCTTGATCCATAACATTTTCTTACTTATTTCTCCAGAAAAAAATTCCTTTACTTTATTGCATGGCATTCTAGCTTTACAAAAAAAATTTTTTTACACAGGTTTTAAACTACATCATGAGTGCATAATATGGTTTGAACTAAATATACTTGAATTATTTATAAGTTAGTTAGGCTCACACAGTTTGTAAAGCTTTTGACAGTCTCTTCCAAGCACTCTTTAACAGTTTTTTCTTCCTTGTTTTGGAAATCTCTTCTCATGGTACCAATCTCTAGAATTCCAATTCTTTTTATTATCCTTTTATATGTCTACCCCAAAGTGTTGACAAGCTGTATGAGTGCTGTCTAAACCCTTGAACTTTTAGAATATTAGGAAATTTGGGCTTGGCCCCTAAATCACCACCATCTGGATCTGAGATATTGTTTAAGCATTCAGTTTTGTTTAAATAATAAATAAGTTTAAAAATATTTTTTCATATGCAATTTTGGGTCACTGTTAAATCACATTCTTGTTTTGAATACAGGGTAATGATTTTTTTCACTTACATGGGATCACCATGTTTTTACATTAAAGCTTATTTATTTATTTTGTAAGAGAGAGAGAGAGTATATGAGTTGAGGAGGGGCAGAGAGAGATGGAGAGAGAGAGAGAATCCCAAGCTCCATGCTGTCAGCACAGAGCCTGACACGGGGCTGTCTCTCCACTGAGCCAAAATCAATAGTCAGATACTTAACAACTGAGCCATCCAGGCACCCCCATGGGATCACTATTTTTATGCAAAACCATTTATTGCTGGGGTAAAGAGAACTTGCAAGTTACTAACCCGTTTTTGTATTTTAAGTCAGGTGAAAAAATCATAAGAGACTCTTAAATACAGAGAACAAACTGAGGGCTGATGGGGGTGGGGGAGAGGGAAAGGGGGGTGGTGGGCATGGAGGACGGCACTTGTTGGGATGAGCACTGGGTGTTATATGGAATCCAACTTGACAATAAACTATTTAAGAAAAAAAATTTTGGTATTTATTTATTACTGAGACAGAGAGAAACAGCATGAATAGGTGAAGGGCAGAGAGAAATAATACAATAAACTAGGAAAGAAAAAAAAATAAAATGGAAACCAATAAAAAACTCATTCAGAATCTTTTTCAGTCACAGTTACATTGTTAGTAATTGAGAAGGAGAGGGAGTTAAAAAAAAAAAAAAGAAAGAGAACTAAAAATCTCTTGCTCAGTAGGTTTCACTTTGTAAAAGCAGAACACCTCACTCAGCATTTTCTACACTTGGGACCAGCACTAACTGCTGAGTCACGTCTCCCTCATTCTATAGAAACACAAGCTGCATCACAGGCATCAGTCAAGAGCTAATTTGATCTGACATGACTCAGCCAATGAGACCTGGGATTCTCTAAAGTAGAGAAGAGGTGACAGTTGTGAATAAATACAGAATCATTTGAGGCATGTAAGTTTTCTTAGGAGCCTCATCTCACACGGTGGATGGGCAGCATTGATACCATTACTTTTTAATTATTTCCCCCAGTAGACAGGTGTCACCTTTTAGCCTCAAATTACCCTGGATTCCATAGCCTTTCTCCTGACAGTCTTATCTTGCAGAAGTATTCATATAGTTTAATAGATTTTTTAATGCTTCAGTTGTTTTCTTTGCCTCACTTAATCTAATCACTTATTATTTGCTAGTAATGAGCACTTGTGCTTGTAAACTCAATCCCTGTGTGCCTGTCTGCTGCTACTCCCATCTCTGTCAAAGGTTCATTTCAGTTTGCCGTTTGTGTGTGTGGTTTTTATGATGATTCATATGCTGTCCAATTACATGCTGATTATAGATTATCAGGGACCTAGGTAAGGCTCTAAGTGAATTCAATCTTTGGAAATTATGGTTTAAAATAGATGAAGTTTTCCTGCCCACAATATGAAGAAAATCACATGGCAAATGATAGACACATATCTGCACTCAGTTTTCCTACTGAAATTTGGGAGGCAGAAATACAAGAAATTAGCAGAGAACCTGTGTTATAATGACCAACATAAAATGATCTATAATTAATTTTTTTTTTAATCTGACAGCACATCCTGAGTACATTTCACTTGTCACTTGGGGGTGCCTGGGTGGCTCAGTCAGTTAAGTGTCTTACTCTTGATTTTGGCTCAGATCATGATCTCACCATTGTGAGATGGAGCCATGCATCAGGCTCTGCACTGGGCGTAGAGCAAACTTAAGATTCTCCCTTTCCCTCTTCCCTACTATGCATGCATGTGCACACACCCTGTCTCAAAAAACAAAAAACAAAACAACACACTCACAAAAGTGTCAGTTGGATTCTATTTAATAAGATCATACAAAGAATATACTGTATCACCTCTTTTCTATATAACATTCATTAGAAGCATAACCACACAACTACAAAGGAAGAGAGAAGCATAACTCAATGAGTGTAATTAAAATATCATGGATTATGGTACCTATAAAGCATAATGGGAGAGGCTAGCATCTAGAATGTACTTGGTGAAGGTTTTAACCTAGGAGGAGGCAGCCTTTCCAGAAGAATGTTGAAGAGGCAAATATGATGACTCTTGGACATAGGAAGTGTAGCTGGAAATAACATTAATATTGATTTAAATCTGTATACTTAAAAGTCATCCAAACCCCTCCCAAGACATAGTAGTTTCCCCAGCATGTGCACGTTATTTACCGTCTAGATTTTTTTAATAGTTTATTGTCAAGTTGGTTTCCATGTAACACCCACTGCTCATCCCAACAAGTGCCCTCCTCCATGCCCATCACCCCCCATCCCCTCCCCCCTATCAGCCCTCAGTTTGTTCTCAGCATTCAAGAGTCTCTCATGGTTTGCCTCCCTCCCTCTCCCCCACTATTTTTCCCCTTCTTCTCCCCCATGGTCCTCTGTTAAGTTCCTCCTAATCCTCCTATACGTGTAAACATATGGTGTCTGTCCTTCTCTGCCAGACTTATTTCATTTAGCAGAACACCATCTAGATTTTTACTGCCCAAGCAAACAATATACAACAATGTCAAAAGGGGGTTCTTCCATAGACATTGAATAAACTATCTGAGGACAGTCAGATAGGTTAATAAATGTGACTGTTATTAACCGAAAGGAAAACCTTTCCAAGCACCCAGTCAGCATCATATTCGCTCTTAAATTGAATCAGGAATATTTACCCAGGATTAGAAAATTCCAATTGGAAAATTAATAATTACTAGATATTTGAGGAAACCCTAAAGCTAAAAAAGAAAAAAATAGTGATAAACATAAAACCTGACCTCAGAAGAAGCAGAGATGTTTCAGGGAACAGAAAATAACTTTAAATACATTTAATTACTGCCCTCAAGAAGTTCAAGAGAATATTACCTCTCTAAAAGGATCAGGATTCTTTTTAAAGAAAACACTTTAGTAAAATAAGAAGGAATTATTAGAAATTTTTTAAACATGGTGATATTAAGAATTTGTCAATACAAGTGTGGAATGGAAAGTTAAGAAAATATGATAGCACATAAAATAAAAAGAATAAGAAAGGAAATATGGGAGATAAGATAAACTCTTTTTAATCCAGAAGGTGCAATTGTTTATTACTTAATTGGTTTAGAAAGACTTAGAGGGCAAAATTGTAAAAGATGTGCTTTTGAAGATTTTAATTGGAATATCAGTTTTCAAGGTAATTTAGGGCATTTAAAATTTTTTCTACATTCCTACTGATTTTTGTTTGTTCTATCAATGACTAAAATTATTAGGGTATCCTGCTATGGTTACTGATTAGATTCCTTTTCCTTGTGCTCTGAAATTTTAGATTAATTAGATATATGCAAACTTAAATTTTTTGTATCTTTTTTATATAACTTTAATTATTATTGAAACTTACTTGTTTTCCTCTGTATTAGCTTTTTCCTCAAAGTCACTTTGCCTGATGGTAATATGGCTATATGACTTTTTTTTTTCCTAATTGAGTTTTTTAAATTTTCAGAAAAGTATAGATTAACATGTAGTTGTCAAAATCCAGAGAGAGCTCATATACTCTCTTCCTTCATGTTACCCAATGATTACATCTTTCAAAACTCTACTTACAAAATTAAAGTGCAGCATTTCTACTGATAGAGACTTAGTCAAGATACAGAATAGTTATAATTATGCCTATATGAAAGTCTTTAGGTTATTGTTTGCAAAGTATTTTTTTTCTCTTCCTTCTTATTTCAAAGTTTCCATGGGTTAATGTTTTATATATATCTCTTATAAATAGCATATAGCTGGATTATAAAGACAATATGTCTTTCTTGCTTTAACAGTTCTAAGGAGATATAACTGATAAACAATATAGTGCACAATATATACATTTAAAGTATATAGCCCTCTGAATTCAGACACACGCACACTTGTGAAATCAGTAACATGAAGATAATGAACTTTTCTGATAAGGTCCAAGTTTTCTTCCTAATGAATTTTTCCTTTGGCTTGATCCTCAGACAACCACTGATTTGTTTTCTGTCACTATAAATTAGTTTGGATTTCCTAGGATTTATTTTCTTTCTTCCTCTCTCTCTTTCTTTCTTTTTCTTTTTCTTTCTTTCTTTCTTTCTTTCTTTCTTTCTTTCTTTCTTTCTTTCTTTCTTTCTTTCTTTCTTCTTTCACATTTACTTATTTTTGAGAAAGACAGATTATAAGTGGGGGAGGGGCAAAGAGAGAGGAAGACACAGAATCGGAAGCCGGCCCCAGGCTCTGAGCTGTCAGCACAGAGCCTGACATGGGGGTCGAACTCATAAACTGTGAAATCATGACCTGAGCTGAAGTTGGACGCTTAACCGACTGAGCCACCTAGACGCCCCTAGGATTTTCTATAAAAGAAATGATTTTATATAAAAGAAATCTTACATTATACACTTTCTTTTATCTAGCTTCTTTCCCTCAGGATAATTACTTTGAAGCTCATACAAGTTGTTGCATACAGTTGTCCCTTTGAATCTATTGTATGGATATAACACATCGTGTTTATTCACTTACCTACTGAGAAATATTTGAGTTTTTTTCTGTTTGGAGCTGTTGACAAATACAGCTGCTAGAAATATTCAGCCACAAGTTTGTCTATGTACACATGTTTCTTTTCTCTTGGGAAATAACTGGGAGTGGAATGGCTGGGTCCCGTGGTAGTTGTAAATTTAACTTCTTAAGAAACTGCCAAACCTCACTGCAAATTGGTCATGCCATCGTACATTCCACCCAGAAGTTCTGAGTGTCATTTTTTCCACATCCTTGTTAAAACTTGGAATGGTCAGGCATTTTAATCTTAGACATTTTAATAGGTTGTTAATGGTATCACACTGTGGAGTTTTTCTGCATGTCTTTAATGATTAAATTCTTTATTGATTTTTATATTAATTACTTATTGCTAATTCATATATATTCTTGATGAACTCTCCAAGTGTTTTTGCCCATTTAAATATGGGTTCCAAATTTTAAAATTGTTTCTAATGGATTTTCTTACTGAATTTTGTGAGTTTCTTGTAGAATGGATCCTTTATCAGATATTATGATGTGAAAAATACTTCCTTTTTAGTCTCTGCCTTTATTTTCATTTCTTTAAAAAACACATATTTTTAATTTTGAGATTTCATTTATCATTTATTTCTTTTATGGACTTTGCTTTTGGTGTCATAATTAGGAAAACTTTGCCAGAACCAGATCACAAAGATTCTCTGATGTTTTCTTTTAGGTTTTACATTTAGTTCTATGATCCATTTTGAATAGATTTTTATATATTATAGAAGATATGGATTGAAGTTAATTGCATATAGATACATACCCAGTAGAGCCAGTACCATATGTTAAAAGGCTATCCTTTCTCTATTGAATTTCTGTTGTACCTTTTAAGAAAATCAGTTGTCTATATAGGTGTGAGTCTATTTCTGGAAACTTCATTTAGATGCATTGATGTATTTTCTTTCTTGATCACACTGTCTAGATTACCAAAGTTTTTAGTATATCTTAAAATCAGGTAAAGGTAGCTCTTCCAACTATTTTTTTTGAAAATTATTTTTGAATAATTGTAGGGCCTTTGTATTTTTAGGTGAATTTTAGAATCAACCTGTTAAACCCTATAAAATGTCTTGCTGAAGTTTTTGTTAGGATCACATTAAACATGGATAAATTTGGAAAGAGTTTGTACTTAGCAATATTGAGTTTTCTGAACTCAGAATATGGTATATTGATGTTTTGTCGTTACTAACGTAAACGCCTTGAGCATCTTTTTTCAGACTTATCTCACAGTGTTTCATACCCTTAATGTATTATAATTGATGTTATCTTTTCATTTCAGTATCTGTTGTTAAAATATATGTCTAGTTGCCTTTTTAAATATGAATCTTGTATCTTGTAATATTTACCAAACCACTGATAAGTTCCAGTACCTTTTTTTTTTTAAATGTTAATTCTAATGGAAATTCTTTATAGGAATCCTGTTTGTGGCAATTCACAGGTAGAGTATAGCACTCTTGAAATAGTGGATGTCTTTAAACATGCAGATCTGAAATAGAATCAGATAGAGCAATGTAGTTAAGGTCAAATATGTCCATTAACCTAGAACATGGTATGTATAAGGTGATATGGTAGTAAGAAAGTCAGGTTAGGATCAGTTTTCAGAAGGTCTTGACTACCAACCCAAGAGGGATATGTAACAAATATACCTTTAAAAAATGAACAAATGACAAAATATCTTTTAAAAAATAAAAAAGTAGAGGCACCTGGATGGCTTCATTGATTTAGCCTCTGACTCTTGATTTTGTCTCAGGTCATGATCTCTAGAGTCGTAAGATCAAGCCCCACATTGGGCTCCAGGCTGAGCTCTGGGCTCAGAGCTGGGCTCTGAGCATGGAACCTGCTTAATATTCTCTCTCCCTTTATCTCTGTCCTGCCGCCTGCTCACATGCTCGCTCGCTCTCTCTCTCTCTCTCTCACTAAAAAAAAAAAAAGAAAAGAAAAAGACGTAAATGTAAGCAATTGAAGTCTATGATCTGTTGAATATTGTTTTGGGCTACTGGAGATGACCATGTTGGATTAAATTATTTCTAAAATAAGTAAACAGGAAAAAAAAAGTTACTACTCATGATCCTACTGACAGGCATGGAAATGTTTCATTTATTATTAAGGTACAGCTTCCATGACACTGATGATCTATCACAGGGATAGGGTCCACTGTGAAATAAAGTGACATATAAATAAATAAGCCATCACTCATCTGTCCTAGTCGCTTTTACTCACCTGAAGTTCTCCCCAAATAATGATTGATGGGTATTATTTTTGACGTTGCCATGTTTCTATAAAGAAATATCATGGACTTGTACATTATCATTTTCAAATTGCACTTTAGTCTCTGTCCTCTGTCTTCACCCCCCCCCCCATTATTACCCTCTATGCAGATGGAACTATAAACTTATTGGCACATAAAAGGCAATTTGAATGTATGAAATCATGCCTCTCGAACACAATTTTTGCTCTGAGCCCATTTGCATATGTCACATATTATGTTTGTAACACATTATTGTTTTTGTCACTGTCACAGAAGAAAAAAAGCTTAGTTTTTATTCCTTGGTCTGAAGAACTTCTAATCTTTTCCCCTCAGGAAAAACTTTCTGTCTCTGTTTTGCACTTCAGGAGTGGGTCAGAAATATAAAGTCCTTTAGAGAAGTGATTCTTTGGGTGAGAGCCAGGTGAGAGTTTGTGTACTCTCATCCTTCCAACAAGGGACTGCATCTGCAGTATCTGCTTATTGAGGTCACATTATTATCATGCTATGAAGATTGTCTTTGGCTTTTATGTAGTGGTTAGAATGGCTTTGTTCTGAAATACAAACAGCTCTTTTATTTTTTTTTATGCATTTATAAGTACCCTGCTATGTAATCACATTTCTTCTCTCTAGGCACTGCTTTGCTGCTGCTACTGGCCAGCTTTTTTCGGAGTATACACCAAGTATTATGAAAATGATTTTACGTATAGTATCTGTATTCCTTATATGTTGCTGTGTAATAAGCTTCACTAATTATAACAGCTTAAAACAATGAAATTTATTTTGTCTCTTAATTTCTGAGCGTCAGGGATCTGGGAGCCTTTTAATTGGCTGGTTCTAGCTCAGGATCTCTCTTGTGGTTGGAATAAAGCTCTCAGTCAGTGTTGCGGTCATTCGAAAGCTGGAGGGTCTGTTTCTAAGCTCATTCACATAGCTGGGTATCTGATTTAAACCTCCAACAACTTTATTAGGTGTGTACTATTAATGTTCTCATATAATAGTATATATATGAGCCTATATATATATAGTGATATATATATATTATTACATATATATAATATATATAATATAAATATATTATAATTATATTATAATATATAATATAATATATATTATATATTATAATAATATAATATAATAATATAATATATAATAATATAATTATTATATTATAATAATAATATAATATATATAATATATATTATATATAATATATATTATATATATAATATAATATAATAATAATATAATAATGAGCCTGCGGCCTAATGAGGAATTCAACTCAAGTCTAATGCCATTATATTTGGTTTTATCAACTGACTAAATTTCCTAGTGCGTAGAAAATAATTTTGGGTGTTTAACAATAATTACGTCTTTTGTTAGAGAAAACAAAATCTAAATTGACTGTAACGGGGGACCCAGGTCCTTCACACATCTGAAAAACATTATTTGGGTACTGTTGTGTTTTTAATCTTCACATTTATTCATATTATCCTGAATGCATGCATGAGGTGTTCTGGATCAAAGACAGATTTCTTAGTAAGTACTTCATGGTAAGTAATAAATGAGTTGTTCTCCCTCTGCCTTAGTCCCGAGCCCAGAGTGACAAGGCAAGAGCCAAGTCACTCATCTTACCCAAGTGGCCAAACTCATCCATATGCAAGAAAGGAGAAAAATTACTTTTCTCTGCTTATAAAGTGGTAGGAGACAGATGTCTTTTAATGTCCTAAAAGGATCTCCTTCTTGCTCCAGCCCTTTGGTATGTAAATGAAACCTTTCCAGAAACCAGAGACTGTCTCCAGACTGACTAATTCTTTCTTGAAACACATACATCTAGAAAGATAGCAGTTCCAGTCTTCACGGCACATTGAAGGGTTAACATAGGAACCTAGTCTAGGTTGTAGCCATCAGCCTTCTTGTCAAGATAAGAGTTGTATTATCCTTTTGAGTCAGAGCAGTTTACTAGACAAATGGCGACAGATCTAAATCTCACCGTATATGAAGAGTCTCAGGGGGCTAGAGCTTTTTACTAGAATGCTGAGACAGTAAAGGCAATTTTATTTCCACACAGGGACCTTCTCACAGGCTAGGGGCCTCTCTCTTCTGAATAACTTCGTTCTTTTCCCTGTGTCTTTCTAATGAAAGCTCTTTCTGAAAGGACTTCTAGATTTGTTCTTACCTATCACTTTACATATGAGAACTAATTATTTGTCTGTGCCAGGTGCATCACTTATCATCACAGCACTCCACACGATTTTTGCACATTAGTCACCTAAGTATCTGTGTTATTAATTCATTAAGATGATTAATAATGACAGTTCTAAAGTGATTTTCACATCTATAACTTTCTGTATACATCCCACCTTGTCAGCAATAGCAACAATAATGGGGAATATTAATTTACCACTTACTAGGTGCCAGGCACTGTTCCAGGTGTGTTACACAAGTTAATTTAATGTTACTAATTGCACAATAACCTAAGTAATGACTCATTATTATTCCTACCATGGGTAAGCTCGAAAGTGTATGTACTTGTCCAGGGTGAAGTACTGAGAAGTTACGGAGCTGAGATTCCGACCCAGGTACTTTGGTTCCATATTACAAGCACTTAACTATTGATGAATTCCCTGTGGTTCATTATTTCATGAACAGGCACTTATTTTGCACCTTCTCTAAGCCAAGCACTGTTGCAGGCACTGTGAATACATCACTAAACAAAATATTTAAAGCCCCTGCATTCATAGAACTTGTTTCCTGGTTAAGGCTAGGTGGTCAAGTAGAAAAATAAAACCAAGCAAATAAATGTATGCATGACATAATATTAGATTGGTAAGTACTGTGGGAAAAATTAAACAGTAGGAAAATTGAGTCTGAAAGGAACTACTATTTCAGAGTTGTGAGGGAAGATATTATTTTGGAATATGAATTGCTACCCAAACTGTGAATAATATGATAAATTTATTCCATCAAGAATATTTTTTTTGTTTTTTAAGTGAATTTATTTATTTTGAGAGAGAGAGAGAGAGAGCAGGGGAGGGGCAGAGAGAGAGAGAGAGGATGCCAAGCAAGCTTGGCACTATCAGCACAGAGACTGACATGGGGCTCAATCTCGCAAAGCATGAGATCATGACCTGAGCCAAAATCGAGAGTTAGAGATACTTAACTGACTGAGCTACCTGGGCACCCACATCAAGAACATTTTTTAAACAAAGTGTAGAATAGAACTAATGTCAAGTTGAAAAGAAAATATCTGAGTTCATTACATAAAGTAAACATACTTTTTCATAAAATATTTCCTTACTATGTATACTTGTTTGTGTGTACTAAGTCATAAAGTCAATCATATTTCTATGTGTCATTTTTAAAAAAAGTGATTTTGTGTTGTTGTTTGATACTCTGGGGAGCCATCAAGGAAATCCCTGAGGCTGGTGGTCAGGGACTAGGAGAAAGTGGGTGGAAATGAAATCAGAGGTGGACATGCACTAGAACACCTGCAAAGCTCTATGTGCCATGGTAGAATTTTGGGCTTTATTATAAGTGCAGTGGGAAACCATTTGAGAGTTTAAAGCAGAGTAGCCATGATCTGATTTGCATCTAGAACAGTCATTTTGGCCACTGTATTGGAATAGATTGTATGGGACCAAGGATTGAGCCAAAATAAAATGGAACACAGTTGAACACAGTTTCACACAGTTGACAAGTAGAAACGGGATAGAGAATTTCTGATTCTTAGAAATATAATTTTAGACTAAGGACAGTAATGTAAAGATTATTTATCTAGCCTTCAGTTCTCCTATCCAAATGTTTTCCTACAAACCACTCTATGTTTACATCACTTTAAAAGATGAAGGTGTTCTGGGACTCCTGGATAGCTTAGTTGGTTGATCGTACAACTCTTGATCTTGGTTCAGGTCGTGATACCAGGGATCAGGCTGTACACTGAGCATGGAGTCTGTTTAAGATTCTCTCCCTCTCCCTGTCCCTCTCTCTTTCCCTTTTCCTCTCCCCCTCCCTCTCCCTCTCCCTATATGCTGCTCCCTGACTCATGTTCTTTCTCTTGAAGGAAGGGAAGGGAAGGGAGGGGAGGGGAGGGGAGGAGAGGGGAAGAGAGGGGAGGGGAGGAAGGAAGGAAGAAGGAAGGAAGGAAGGAAGGAAGGAAGGAAGGAAGGAAGGAAGGAAGGAAGGAAAGAGAAAGATGAAGTTGTTTTGTTTCATCTACTGAAAGGAAACCCACAGTAGTAATAAAGTAGTTTGCCCTGAAGGTTAGGATCATAGGTGCAAAGGGAGTAAATTTTGATACTATTCATGTACTTTTTCTTTTATCTTTAATGAGCACATGACCGCAAGAAGCACCCATTCGTCTGAATAGACATGAGCATCTATTAGACAAGGAATACTTAATGAAAGATGAAGGCATCATTCGGCTTCTAACATTTAAAGACAGAATCTTGCAAATAAATTAGTTTACTGTGACAGAATTGTTTAAAATTCCTTAATTTCTTGATTTGGTATTTTGGAAGAAATGGTAGCCAAGCAAAGCAGAGAAAATGAAGAAGGACCACTCTTGTGGTTATGGGCAAAAAAAGAAAAAAACGAAAGAACAAAGAACATGAACTCATGTCTCAAATTCCCATAATCCAGATTTTGTTCCAAAGAGGAAGAGGTGTGTTAGATAAGTGAAGATGACTTACACACACACCCACACCACACTGAACTCATCTCATGCCCACACACACACCACACACATACCGGACACCATACATCCACACATACTTCACACATGTATCACATACATTCACATACTACACGCGTACACCACACACACCACACACACACATACTCCTACCACACACATGGTCTTGAAGGCCCTGGGAACAAAAGGTTCTATCACAGGTGCTGCTGTTCCAGCCTGGATCACAGCCACATCAAGCAGAACAGAGAGGTTGAGTAGGGGACTTCCCATCACAAGCATTTCTGCTGTGACCCAGAAGCAGCTGAGAGTCTAGCTGTAGCACATACCGGAGTGTTGTTGAACTGGAGTGAGATGTGATGATGGTGACAGAACAGACCACTATGGGGCCATTGGAAGCCGCAGCCAGAATTCAGAAGTGTCTATGGCCCCAATGGGAACTGAGACTGAGGCTGACAAGTAATGACTATCATGCCCTGACTGAAACAGAGAGCCCAGATTAGGACTGAAGGACGATTGTCCAGCAGGAGAAGCACGTTCAAGTGAACCCTGATCCCATAAACCAGAAAGTGCAGAGGGTATCATAAGCAGGACTCAGATTCTTCCCTACCTCTCAGAAACCATCCTGTAGTGTCGGTGAAGAGAATCTAAGAATTTGTATATGAAAGAGTCTGAACACTGGTATGTGTAAATGTCTTTTAAATTAATAGGTCAGACTAAGCTTGGACTAGTAATAGGTTGGGGTTAGTCATCACTAACACGAAGGTAGTGGTTCAGGGAGAAATGACCAGAATGTTTACTGGCAAAATAAAGTGAATTTTCTCTGTATACGCAAGGTGCAGTGCAAGTTAAATATTATAAAAGCCCTACATGGTTTGTTACCTTTTGTTGGATGTCTTTGATATTTTTTTAATTTTTTTTTTTTTTTTGAAGGGGAGAGAGAGTGCATGAGACAGTGAAAGGGGGAGGGACAGAGAGAGAGAGGGAGACACAGAATCCAAAGTAGGCTCCAGACCGTGAGCTGTCAGTGTAGAGCCCGATGTGGGGCTTGAACTTACCAACACAAGATAATGACCTGAGCTGAAGTCAGATGCTTAACTGACTGAGCCACCCAGATGCCCCTTTTAAATTTTTTTTTACATTTATTTATTTTTGAGAGAGCGTGAGCAGGGAAGGAACAGAGAGAGAAGGAGGCAAAGAATCTGAAGCAGGCTCCAGGCTTAAAGCTGTCAGCACACAGCCTGGTGCAGGGCTCAAAATCATGAGTTGTGAGATCATGACCTGAGCTGAAGTCAAATGCCCAATCAACTGAGCCACCCAGGCGCCCGGGATGTCTATGATATATATGCCTGCCCTAACTAATACCACACTCCATTGCCTGTTTAACAACAAAAATACAGAAGAAAGATGCCATTATAACTCAAGAGCTATAGCAATGCCTACCTGACCTCTTGGGGATACTTTAGATAAATGGACTTAGTTAGGCATGGGGACAAGGTGCAGGAAGTTAAATAAGTACATCTTCAGACCCAGATATTCGGAAAGGTATCACATACCTACCTGGGAGTGTCTGAAGCAGGAGAAGGTTTAAAAGAGTTATTTATTAGCCGCCTTGCACATCTCAGAGATACTAAGTTAAAGTAGCATGAAGGTCTGGAGGGATGGGGTGTCCTCAGGGAAACATCACAGTCATTACTGAGAGATTCAAGTCTTCATGGAAGCACATGGTAGAAAATGGTGCTGGCATTTCCCCAAAATGGCCTTCTAGCACGAGAGTCTAAGATTGGGCCTTCCCGTCAGCAGAAAATGGAACCATCCTGAAAAACTAGATTATTTGTATCTTTAGGAAAGCAAATTTGAGCAGGCCACACAGATTTTAGAATTGCTACTTCCCTCTCCATCTCTCTGACCTAATTAGCTCCCTGTCAGCCAATTAAAAATTATTACTAGATAGATATAAAGTTTCAGTCTACAAGCAGAGATAAAAGACCTAATATGCAAACTCTAGATTTATTTAATATATAAAATCGGGAAAATTAAACTGAAGTATAATTAGTAGATAGATGAATAAACATAAATGAGTATCAAATTCTGTCTCTACACGTCATGTTAGAGAGAATGAGAAAGATAAGATGATAGTGGGATTCCAATGGAGAAAAGGAGACTGTTACCAAGAAAACAAATATTTCAACTTTATTTTCTTGTCCAAGGCTATTCCCAGTTTATTTTCAGTTGAGGCAAAGCAGAAGGAAGTTGTCACAGGTCACATATTCAGACAACTCTGTTTCGTTTGATTTACTGGTTTTGATTGTTAACAATGAATCTCATCATTCAAGGAAACGTTAATCTCAGAAAACCCGTTTCCTGAATTATCACTATATTCAAAACCAACCCTTTGACTTCTTCACTTTACCTACAACTTTTCTTAATATCAAATTTCTTGCCAATTTTTGGAGAGTCAATAAGGCATCATTTCAAATTCAAAGCATTAAACTGTAATAAAATCAGAGGATCCAGTGTTCCCCATAAACATAAAAGAATGTATATGAACCAAGGGATCATGGAAGAAATGACCATAGGTTTCGGTTTAAGCCTTCTTACTAGAGCAAGAATAAACAAATAGAAAACCATTTGGAGAATTTACATGTTTACAGTTTTGCTAGGATGCATTGAAAGCTGGAAAAGAAACATGGAATTTTTTTGTTTTTAATATTGTGACTTTCCTTCTGTAACTAGTTTCACTTTGACCTGTTTTCTGTGGGACTGGTCTTTCCTGTCCTTTGTCACCTTTTCCCGTTCCTCTGGAATCCTATCTAGAAAAACAGGTAGAGTAAATTTGTCCTCAGTAAGAAAAATGCTATGGCTGCAAAGCAGTGACATTTAAGCAAGGGTCTTTAATTAATATATCAAAGTTTTCATACTACCCCTGCGTTAAAGGATGGTGGGCAATATTATTTTTATTACATTTACTGTCTTTTAATTAACATATTTAGTTTCATTAATATATGTTATATTCGGGGCGCCTGGGGGGCTTAGTCAGTTAAGCGTCCGACTTTCGCTTAGGTCATGATCTCGCGGTTCGTGGGTTCGGGCCCCGTGTCAGGCTCTGTGCTGACTGGCAGCTCAGAGCTTGGAGCCCATTTCGGAGTCTGTATCTCCCTCTCTCTCTGACCCTTGCCTGCTCACACTGTCTCTCTCTCTCTCCTAGAAATAAAAAAAATATATATATATATGTTATATCTTTGTAATTTCAGATTTTTCTATTTATAACATGTATTTCTGGTGTAATCATAAAAACAGTTTTAACATCGAATGTTAAAATAGAGAAAAATGTAATTTTTTTCAGTTTTCAAATGTTTATTGTCTGCTTATTTTTCTCCAAATTTATTTACTTATTTATAATAAAAATATTTTTTTCAGGAATAGAATTTGGTGATTCATCACTTACATATAACACCCGTACTCATCTCAATCAGTGTCCTCCTTAATGCCCCTTACTTCTTCAGCCCTTACCCCCAGCCAACACCCAACCAACAACTCTCAGTTTGGTCTCTATATTTAGGAGTTTCTCATAGTTGTCTCTCTCTCTGATTTTATATTATTTTTGATTCCCTTCCCTTTGTTCATCTGCTGTGTATCTTCCACAAATGAGTGAAATCATATGATATTTTCCTTTCTCTATTTTGCTTAGCCTAATACACTCTAGCTCCATCCATGTTGTTGGAAATGGCAAGGTTTCATTCTTTTTTCATCAGAGTAGTATTTCATTGAATATATTTACCACAACTTCTTTGTCCGTTCATCAGTAGATGGATATTTGGGCACTTTCCGTACTTTGGCTATTGTCGATAGTGCTCTATAAACATTGGGGTTCATGTGCCTCTCCAAATGAGCATTTTTGTATCCTTTGGATAAATACCTAGTTGTGTAATTGCTGAGTCATAGAGTAGTTCTGTTTTTAATTTTTTAAGGAATCTCCATACTGTGATTATGTGTCTGTAAGAATCTGAACCAGAAATATAACTCAAACTAATTCTTAAGGAATAAAATCATAGTACCTACCTGGCCTTGTAAATGGCTCTTTTTATCTTGCTTTCTGGAAATTTCTTTTTTTTTTTTTAATTTTTTTATAGTTTACTTTTGAGACAGAAAGAGACAGAACGTGAGCAGGGGAGGGTCAGAGAGAGAGGGAGACACAGAATGTGAAGCAGTCTCCAGGCTCTGAGCTAGCTGTCAGCACAGAGCCCTACGTGGGGCTCGAACCCACAAACTGTGAGATCATGACCTGAGCCGAAGCTGGACACTCAACCGACTGAGTCACCCAGGCGCCCCATATCTGGAAATTTTTAATGGATTCCAAAAGAAAAGGGAAATTTTAAGAATCATAAGGTAGTTTTCTAACTTTTAAATAGCTAGCCTTTATTTTCCACCCAACATATTAAAAATGACATACCTGTGACCTGGTAATAAACTAAGAAAATTGTGACTGTACTCCACAAACAGACCTGAGTTTGGTCTTTAAAAATGTATGTACATATGTTGCTATTTCCCAAGGTGTTGCTGCCAGGCATTAATATTACCTAAGAACTATTAAAATGTGACTTAGCATTCTATGTAAAACGTTTCTTATGTGACCAGAATGGAACATTCTGAACCATACCATAATATTTAATAAATAGCCAACAGACCATACAGTGTAAATGAAATCATGACTAGTAATGCCTGAATGTTTTTGAATGTGAGAAGTTTTGAAAATCCTAGAAGCCTTCTGTACCTGATATATACCATATTGTGTTTCTTTTTTGTTTTCTTTTTAATTAAAAAAAAATATTTTTTAGAGATAGACTGCAAACAGGGGAGAGGGGCAGAGAGAATCTTAAGCAGGCTCTACCCTCAGCTCCACACAGAGCCCAACATGGGGCTTAATCCTACAGCCACAAGATCTTGACCTGATCTCAAATTGAGTCAGACACTTAACCAACTGAGCCACCCAGGTGCCCGTGTGTTTCTTTTTCTAAAATTTGCTGTGCTTATCAGTATTTATAATTGAAGATATATTTCACTTTCCATGGAAAAAAAATCTATAACACTTCCTATATGAAAGATCAGTGTACTGATATAAAGTAAAAATTCTGAAAATAAATTACTTTACCTCATTATTCATAAGGTTGTTGAAATTTCAGAGTGGTGTATAATTTTTTTACAATTAAGACTAATGTACAGGATAAATAATCTAAAAAATATGCAATTAATTTTAGCCTCATACTTTAAACTTCAAAGCAGTTGTCAACCAATATATCACTTTTCAAGCATAACTCTAATCATATTTTAGCATAATTTTTAAAAAGTAATTTCTTACTTTAGAATTCCTTCACACCCATATCCATAGAATAATTTTTACAGTGAGTTCCAGAATATTGGTGAAACTCTTCTAAATATTTTAAAGATTCTATTCGTAATGGAAATAATTTAAATCCACTTTATCAAAAATAGTTTATAATTTTAATGCTTTTATGAATATGAGAAGTTTAAGTAAATAGTTTGTAATTTTTAGGAATCTTACCTTCAATATATTTAAAGCACAGAGAAAAAACTGGAATTGGTATATTGCATTTTCCCCTTTTTAAACAGTCAACCAGTCAGCTTTTTTTTTTTTTTAATTAATACAACTAGCTCTAAAACATCAAACCTTTTTTTCTTTATTTTTATGTATAAACTTTAGAGAGACTTATTAAAGAAAGTTAATAAAATAGTACAGTTACCGTATTTGCTGGCTGTTATAAACTGTACAAAAGAAATTAGATGTCAATAGGAAATATAGTTTTTTTAAGTCTTGCTGAGTAACTTGATGACTTAAGAGTGCATTTAGCAAAATGGTGGACACTTAAGAAGCTAAATGTCAAACTGCTGATGTGACTTGACAAATTCCACATTGTAATATAAAACCAGATACAAATGGATTTTTCACTCCTGGGGTAGCCACCTCATTCCTTTTAATCAGAAAATGTACTTGAGAATGGGAAATAGCTTGCTATATGACTAGCACAGAATATCATTTATTTTAAATCTAGAGTGTTTCAGCATAGGGCAAAAGGCACAGTTTTTGAAGGTTGTATTCACAATGTTAATTTAGATCTGTGTTCTTTTGTTAAACCATTCAGAATGTTTCTGACCATACCGTCTACTGACACTAATTAGTGATTGTCACACTTGTTTTAATAAAAACTGAGGGAACAGC
Source organism: Hyaena hyaena (assembly GCF_003009895.1). Lineage (NCBI taxonomy): Eukaryota > Metazoa > Chordata > Mammalia > Carnivora > Hyaenidae > Hyaena > Hyaena hyaena. The sequence goes on along the minus strand of NW_024082251.1, from coordinate 122,992 downwards.
AGATGAATTCCTCATAATTTGCAGTTAATTTATTCTGCAACTGCATTGTGTTGGGTGAGTGGGGATTTCCTAAGGGGTTATCTGTTACCTGCATGACTTTTAAAAAATTAAGCACAAGTATATATTCTAAAACCTTGATAGTCTTCTTCAAAATATTTCCCCTTTATCTGTAAAACAACAAGGATGATGTAATAATATTAAGCTCACAGAGTAAAGATTAAATGATATAATGAATGCCTGACATAAAGACTCAATAACTATTAGCTGGATTTTTTTCTTCTTCTCCTGTATAAGAGCATTTGAAGACATGAAAGTAGATGCTTCTAAATGTTCTACATAACCTAGTATAGTAGATTAATAGGCATTTCATTAGTATTTTGCATTACGTAAATAATATGGGAAAGTAGTATGGAGAAAAGAAACCACCGTAAAGCAGTGTATTTTCACTGTTAGCTGTTAGTAAGATTTAATACACATTCTTTGGTTCAATTAACAGGAATGTTTAAAAAAGTAAACTGAGATATAGACTTTTTCTATTACCTCAAATTTATAACAGTAATAATTTATCAGATTAACCTTATGTTTTCCAAGTTTCTGATATCCTAAGTAGAAATATACACTTTGCCACTTTGTGTTTACAAATTGTGGATTTGTTTCTGAGAAATAAAAATGCTCCTGTAGAACAAATGGCATGGCTACTTGGAGTTATGGGCTATAAATTCTACAACAAATTATTACACAGGTACATATAACTGTAGAAAGCAACCCTGATTTATTGAGGAGCATTTTGTCCTGGTGTGCCTCCACATACAGCTGAAAATTTTGCTGTTCCCGAAACCAGACATCAGTTTTCACATTTGGTTGTTAAGGCTTCTCATAAGCTTATACTTTTGAAAAAGAAACAAACAAACAGACAAAACCCAGGGAAAGCATTTTTTCCTTGATTGATTCTTCCAATATATATGTAAGCCTTGGGCTTTCTAATGGATCTGTTTCAAGCCCTGGACATCCTATCTAACGAAATACATTGATCGTCTATGCATTCTTCGGGAGGCTAATTTACTAGCAATTGGAAATATGCATGTAGAATTACTGGAGAGAATAAAAGAGGAAAAGGTATTTTTAAAAACACAGCATTTTATAAATACAGTAGTTCTTTAGAGGGCAAACTATCATTTACAATCCTTTATAAATGTGTAATTCATACGGAGATCAATACATTTGACACCCTAGGATGATTTTCTCCCTGTGATTAATTCTTTAAGCCTCCATTTTACCCAGATAACTTTCCATTAAATGTGCTTTAGCCCCAACACAGAACATTTTCTGCTACTCAGTTATCACTTGGAGACCCATTGGCATCTAGGCACATATCCCAGGTTACCCCTCAATACCAAGACAAACCACTTTTGTATGGCTCTCTACAAATCCTTATTCAAACCAGTCTTCAACTCCCCATCTTCCAAAGTCTTATGTCTTACTGCAACCGAGGATGTATCCGTACCTAATTCTGCAATATATCAACTTCCCCTAAAGACACATTGATTATCTTGCGCTAACTGTAACCAGAGTATTCCCTGAGAACTTAACTTCCCATTCACCTTTTTCAGGTGAAGCTTGCTTTCCTTCATACTTAAAGATTTTAAGCATGAGGTAGTTGTACACTTTAGTTTGCTTGTTGTTTTTAAACCATTTCTCCTCCTCTACACTTCAAAAACATCTTTCAGTTGAAACCTATTGGAAAAGTCTTTTCCACCAGCTACTACTACTCCTAGCTATTCTGTGCTGAACTCCAGCTCACTATCTTCAGTCAGTAATGACTTTAGAACCTGGCTTATTCTTTCTTTTTATCCCGTAACTTTTCCCCTCTGATTGAACCCAGGAATCTGTTTTCTACATTCCTGTATCATATGAGTGACTAAAGTAGAGAAAATTACAGAAACCTGTTAACTGGTTTCACTATAGATTTATTTCTTATTTGTTTTTTTTTAATAGTTTATTGTCAACTTCATTTCCATATAACACCCAGTGCTCATCCCAACAAGTGCCCTCCTCCATGCCCATCACCCCCCCTTCCCCATCCCTATGAGCCCTCAGTCTGTTCTCAGCATTCAAGAGTCTCTCATGGTTTGCCTCCCTCCCTCTCCCCAACTAGTTGTCCCCTTCTTCTTGCCCATGGTCCTTTGTTAAGCTCCTCCTAATCCACCTATATGTGCAAACATATGGTATCTGTCCTTTCCTGCCTGACTTATTTTGCTCAGCATAACACCCTCAAGGTCCATCCACATTGCTACACATGGCCAGACTTCATTCTTTCTCATTGCCATGTAGTATTCCATTGTATAGATGAACCACATCTTCTTGATCCATTCGTCTGTTGATGGACACTTAGGCTCTTTCCATGTTTTGGCTATTGTGGAGAGTGCTGCTATGAACGTTGGGGTACATGTGCCCCTATGCATCAGCATTTCTGTATCCCTTGGGTAAATTCCTAGCAGTGCTATTGCTGGGTCATAGGGGAGTTCTAGTGTTAGTTTCCTGAGGAACCTCCACACTGTTTTCCAGAGGGGCTGCTCCAGTTTACATTCCCACCAACAGTGTAGGAGGCTGCCCATTTCTCCACATCCTCGCCAGCATCTAGAGTTCTCTGATTTGCTCATTTTAGCCACTCTGACTGGCGTGAGGTGGTATCTCAGTGTGGTTTTGATTTGTATTTTCCTGATGAGGAGGGATGCTGAGCATCGTTTCATGTGCCTGTTGGCCATCTGGATGTCCTCTTTGGAGAAGTGTCTATTCATATCTTCTGCCCATTTCTTTACTGGATTATTTGTTTTTCGGGTGTGGAGTTTGGTGAGTTCCTTATAGATTTTGGATACTAGCCCTTTATCTGATATGTCATTTCCAACTATCTTTTCCCATTCTATCAGTTGCCTGTTAGTTTTATGGATTCTTTCCTTTGCCGTGCAGAAGCTTTTTATCTTGATGAGATCCCAATAGTTCATTTTTGCTCCTGATTCCCTTGCCTTTGGGGATGTGTCAAGTAAGAAATAGTATTCCCTGATAATTGTTTGCATTTCTGAGGGATTGGTTGTAATAAGTCCATTTTCATTCATGATTTTGTCTATTTGAGTGCTCTCTTTTCTTTTTGAGAACCCTAGCTAGAGGTTTGTCAATTTTGTTTATTTTTTCAAAAAAAACCTCTTGGTTTCGTTGATCTGTTCAACTGTTATTTTGGTTTCTATATTGTTTTTTTCTGCTGTTAGTGGAGTATTAAAGTCCCCTGCTTTAGCACATTCTTATCCATAAGATTGTTTCTGTTTGTGATTAATGTTTTTTGTATTTAGGTGCTCCCGCATTCAGTGTGTAGACATTTATAATTGTTAGCTCTTCCTGATGGATAGACCCTGTAATGATTATATAATGCCCTTCTTCATCCCTTGTTACTGCCTTTACTTTAAAGTCCAGTTTGTCTGGTATAAGTATAGCTACTCCAGCTTTCTTTTGATTTCCAGTAGCATGGTATATATTCCTCCATCCCTTTACTTTCAATCTGAAGGTGTCCTCTGGTCTAAAATGAGTTTCTTGTAGATAGCAAATAGATGGATTTTGTTTTTTTATCCATTCTGCTACCCTGTGTCTTTTGATTGGGGTACTTAGCCCATTTACATTCAGTACTATTATTGAAACATATGGGTTTAGAGTCATTGTGTTCTTTGTAGGATTCAAGCTTGTGGTGGTGTCTCTGGTACCTTGCATTCCTTGCAACATTTCCCTCATGGTGTTCCCCTCAGGATTTCTTGTAGGGCTGGTTTAGTGGTGATGAATTCTTTCAATTTTTGTTTATTTGGAAAGACTTTATCTCTCCTTCTATTCTGAATGGCAGGCTTGCTGGATAGAGGATTCTTGGCTGCATATTTTTTCTGTTTATCACATTGAAGATTTCCTGGCATTCCTTTCTGGCCTGCCAAGTTTCAGTTAGATAGGTCTGTCACCACTCTGATAGGTCTCCCTTTGTATGTTAGGGTCCTTTTATCCCTAGCTGCTTTCAGGATCCTCTCTTTGTCCTTATATTTTGCCAGTTTCACTATGATATGTCGTGCAGAAATCATTTCAAGTTACGTCTGAGGGGAGTTCTCCGTACTTCTTGGATTTCAATGTCTGTTTCTTTCCCCAGATTGGGGAAGTTCTCTGCTATAATTTGTTCAAGGACTCCTTCAGTGCCTTTCCCTCTCTCTTCCTCTTCTGGAATTCCTATGATATGGATATTGTTCCGTTTGATTGTATCACTCAGCTCTCAAACTCTCCTTTTGTGTTTCTGGATCAGTTTATCTCTCTTTTTCTCAGCTTTCTCTTTTCTATAATTGTGTCTTCTAATTCACCTATTCTCCTCTCTCCCTTTTCAGTCCATGCATTGGACGCCTCCATTTTATTATGCATCTCAATTATAGCATTTTTTAATTCATCACAACTATTATTAAGCTCCATAGTCTTTGTAGCAAGAGTCTCTGATGTCTTCCATGCCTTTTTCAAGCCCAGTGATTAATTTTATGACTATTGTTCTAAATTCTTGTTCAGTTATGTTGCTTATATCTGTTTTGCACAGTTCTTTAGCTGTTATTTCTTCCTGGAATTTCTTTGGAGGAAAGCTCTGTTTCATCATTTTGGCTAGCTTTCTGTCTCTCATTAGTTTTAAAAGTTTGTTATGCACTCTGCACCTGCAAGTACTGCTGTTTTAAAGAAGGCTCTTTGACTGTCCAGGGCCTGTCTGTTCAGGAAGTGTTCTTTGAATGGTGTCTCTTGGTCTCTCTTGTTAAGACTTAGGTTATTTTATTTCCCTACTCGTAATGGTATTTGGGACTCTCCACCATGTGTACTTTGGCTTGTTTCTTGAGGTAGCCCTTTACAGACTGTTCTCAATGGATTTTCCTTCTTTGCTGAGCTTCAAAGCTTCCAAGATCTTGGCAGCTGGGAAGTGAAAGGCAGAGGGAGGGAGCTCGGGGCAGAAGCAGTGCTTGGGCGTGTGTGTACTGGGGTGGCCACCTGAGGGATCCGGGAACTCACTAAAGATTTTTGAACACAAATGATCATTTGTCACTAGTAATTAATCCCTTTATATTTTCTCTACTCAGGTTTCTAAGACTCCCTCCTCACTCAATCTAGTTAGTAACTTCATTTCAGTAATCTAAAATTAATAGAAAATATCAAATGGGATTTCCCTCATCTTCTGGACAACAGATTTATTACCATCCTTTCTGCATCTGTACCGACATTCTCTGTCTCACTTGTTAATCATAACAAATGCAGTTTGAAACCCATCCATTCTCTTCTTAAGAATCTGTTTTCCCAGGTTGTCCCTTGCACATCATAAATTGCTCAGCTTTGTTATGACATTCTCAATAGATAGCTCTCATGCCTTTCTTTCAGCTATGGATTATTTTTTCTGCCTCTTTTTCATAAAGAGTCTCTGATCTCTTTCTTAAAAGAAGAGTCTATGGTCACTTTCTCCAAATGTTTCCCTCCATTTTATCTCAACTCATTCCAAATGGATCTTCACTTCCTTCATTCCAGCCTAACATATGGTGTATACTAGACAATAATTCATGTCACTTGGGGGAAAATGTGAAGTCTGGTGTTGGAATATTCTGTAAATGTTTGTTAGGTCTAATTTTTCTGTAATGTTGTTCAAGCTCTGTTTCCTGTTAATCTTCTACCTGGCAGTTCTATCCTTTACTAAAAGTAGGGGGTTGAAGTCTCTTATTTTTGTAGAAAAGGTTACAAATTTTTTTTCAATGTTTGTTTCATATATTTAGGGGCTTTAAAGTTTAATGTATGTATTTGGAGTTATTATATCTTCTTTGAGAATTGATCCTTTTATAATTAAATAATGTCCTTCATTTCTTATAATATTTCTTGAAGATTATTTTGTCTGAGATTAGTATAGTGATTTTTTGCTCTCTTTTGACTACATTTTGCTTGGAATATCCATTTCTATTCTTTCACTTGCACCCTATTATGTGCTTAAGTCTAAAATAAGTGTCTTGGGAAGTCTGGGTTGCTCAATCAGCTAATTATCTGACCCTTGATTTTAGCTCAGGTCATGATGTCACAGTTCATGCTTGGGATTCTCTCTCTGTCCTCCCCCAGTCCTGTTCTCTTTCTCTCTCTCCCCCTGCCTACTCCCTCTCCCTCTTTCTCTCTCTCCTTTTCTATCTCTTCCTTATAAAGTAATTTTTAAAAATTAATTAATTAATTAAAATGAGTGTCTATGGGCAGCATATAGTTAGATCCTGTTTCATTTTGTTTTTAATCCAATTTACCAATATATATCCTTTAATTGGGGAGTTTAATTCCATTTATATTTAAAGCTATTACTGGTAGGGAATAACTTACTATTACCAATATTATTTAGTTTCTTTATGTCCTTTGTTTCTTGGTCCTTCATTTACTCCATTATTGTCTTCCTTTGTATTTAGCTGATTTTTCATAGTGACATGCTTGGGTTCCATATTATTTCCTTTTGTGTATATTCTATAGACATTTTCTTTCTGGTTACCATGGGGATTACATATAATATGCTAAAGTTATAAGAATCTCTTTTAAACTGACACAAAGTTAACGTCAACCACATACAAAAGCTATACTCCTAGATAGCTCTGCCCCTTCTTTCTGTTATTGATATGCATATACAGATTTATTTATTGTGTACCTATTAACATAGATATATAATTATTTTTATGTGTTAGTCTTTTAAATTCTTAGAAGAATGAAAAGTGGAATTAGAAACCAAATTAGAATAATACTGATTTTTATATTTTTCCATTTATTTACCTTCACTGGAGAACTTTTTATTTTTCTATGACTTTTAGTTACTGTTTAGCATTCTTTTGCTGTAACAGAGAAGAATCCTTTTATTATTTCATATAGTACAGGCCTACTGGTAATGAACTCCCTCAGCTTTTGTTTATCTCTGAAAATCTTAATTTCTTTTTCACTTTTGATGGACAGTTTTGCCCAATATTCAGTATTCTCAGTTGATGGGATTTTTTTTTTCTTTCAGCACTTTAAATTTATTATCCTCCTGCCTCTCCTCTGCAAGGTTTCTGCATAGAAATCTGCTGATACACTTATTGAGGACCCTTGTATGTGATGAGTTGCTTTTCTCTTACTGTCTTGAAGAGTTTCTCTTTGTTTTTGTTTTTTGACAATTAGATTATAATGAGTCTCAGTATTGGTCTCTGTGGTTTTATCCTACTTGGAGTTCATTGTACTTGCTGATTTATAGATTCATGTATTCCCTCAAATTACGGAAATTGATAATTATTTCTTCAAACAATTTCTCTTCATCTTTGTTTCTTTCCACTCCCTCTCAAATTCTCACAATGCCTATGTTTGTATACTTTATGGTATACCACTGGCCTGTTAGGTGCTGTTCATTTTTCTTCATTCATTTTTCTCCCTGTGTCTCAGACTGGATAATCTCAATTGACCTGCTCTCAAATTCGCTGACTCTTTCTTCTTTCTGATGAAATTTACTGTTGAGGCTTTCTAGTAAATTTTCACTTCACTTTTCATTTATCACTCTTTTCAACTTCAGAATTTCTATTTGAGTCTTTTAAAAAAAAATTCCATCACTTTGTTGTTATTCTCTGTTTATTGAGACTTTAATTCTATGCTTTCCTTTATTTATTTATAAATGCATTCCTTTAGCTCTTTGAACATACTTAAAATTAGTAATATAAGGTGTTCATGTAACAAGTCCCAAGCTTGGATTTCTTCAGGGACATTTTCTATGGGTTCTTTTATTTTTTTTTCTCTGTGTAGAGACTATAGTTTATTGTTTCGGGGCATGCCTCATAAATTTTTGTTGAACAGTGTACATTTTCAATATTATAATGTGGTATCTCTAAAAATATGATTCCCTCCCTTCCCTTTTGTTTGTTGTTGCTTCTTATTGTAGTTGTAGTTATTTATTTAGTGACTTTTCTGAGATAATTTTGTAAAATCTGTGTTCTTTGGTGTGCATGTGGCCACCAAAGTCTATTCTGCTTACTACTCAGTGAATGATTTCACAGAAATTTCCTTAAAATGCCTGGTTTCAAAGAATCTAGTCCCTGTGGGGTTATTCTTTGTATTTTTGGGAAAAATCTTTAGCACTCAACTAGGCTTTTGACACCTCTGTCTCAAAGTCAGGAATACTGAGAACCTTGGACCTTCTCAGTTCTTGCCTGAGCGTGCACACAACTTGGGCATATGTGTGGTCTAGATTTTCAGGTATACGCCAGTGCTTCCCAAAGCCCTTACTTCCCAAAGCAGCACATTCCCTGGCCTTTCCTCTGAACATTTTTGGTTAGTCTGTTGCTCGCCCCAGTTGTAATCCATTGCCTCAGGCAGCAGTGACTAAAACTTTTGCTTGTAAAGTTTTTTTTTTGCCAAATGTCCATTGTAGAGGCTTTAGCATTAGATGAATTCAGAAATATGTAAAGTGAAAACAAGCCCGTTGAGCTAGTCTTCCAGGGACTTAGCAGATAAATTAAAATAAAAAATGAAAATTATTTTCAAATGAGATCTGTTTTGTTCTCTCTGGAAGTGAAAATGTCGGCTGTTATTTTTAAGTCAATGGGGGATGATACTAGGCAGCAGGGGATGGTGGGCAGCAGGGGATGATGATAGGCTGAAGTGAAATTCCACAAAGCTCAGTTTTCCTATTTAGATTCAGCCCTTTTTCTTAAGTAAGTACTCCTCACGTTGCTACAAGCTTTTGGTTAGTTTTCAGAGTTCTGAAATTTTTTGAGTTTGTTTTTTTTTTTTAATTGCTTCTGTGGAAGGGTAGGTTTTTGGTGTTCTGTGACACTTTTGCTCACATCCAAGAATTTTTTTAAATTTGTTTATTTTGGAAGACTTGGGTGAGCGTTCAACTCTTGATTTCGGATCAGGTCATGATCTCTTCATGAGACTGAGCCCAGTGTCGGGCTCTGCACTGACATTGTGGAGCCTGCTTGAGTCTCTGTCTCTCTCTGTCTCTCTGTCTCTCTCTCTCTGCCCCTCCTCTGCTCTCTCACACTCTCTCTCTCAAAATAAATCAATAAACCTTAGAAAAATAAAATTTATTTTTATTAAACTATAATTGACATATAAAATTATGTTAGTTTCAGGTGAATAACATAATGATTTGATATTTGTATATACACTGCATTGTGAACTAGTGACCACACTAAGTCCAGTAAGTCTAGTTAACATTTGTCACCATACATAGTTACAAAGCTTCTTTTTCTTGTGATGAGGACTTTAAAGATCTGCTGTCTTAGTTACTTTCACCTGTAGTGTATAGAATGTTATTAACGGCGAAGGCCATCATGCAGTACGTTACATCCCCATGACCTTACTTTATAATTAGGAGTTTTTAATCTTTTAGCCCTCCATCCCCATTTTAGTAATCCTCTGCCATTCACCTTGGCAACTACCAATCTGTTATCTGTATCTATGAGCTTCATTTTTTGGTTTTGTTTTTGTTTTGTATTCTGCATATAAGCTGTCATATAATATTTGTCTTTCTCTGTCTGACTTCTTTCACTTAGCTTAACACTCTTCAGGCCCATCTGTGTTGTCACAAATGGCAAGATTTCCTTCTTTTTTATAACTAAATAATAATCCTTTATGTATATACTGCCACTTTATCCATTTTTCAGCCAGTGAACAAACATTTAGGTTATTTCCATATCTTGGTTATTTTCAGTGAATGTGGGGGTGCATAAATCTTCTCAAATTAGTGCTTTTTTTCAGTTCAGTACCCGGAAATGGAATTGCCAGATCATATAATAGTTCCTTTTTTTTTTATTTTGTGGAGACTCCATATTGTTTTTCATAATGACTGTACCAATTTACATTTCCAAAAACAGTACACAGGGTTTCCTTCTCCTCAATCTCACCAACACTTGTTATCTCTTATTTTTTTTGAAAATAACGTTTTCAATTATCTTTTTAAATAGCAATATGGTATTTCTCATTGTAGTTTTGATTTGCATTTTCCCTAATGATGAGTAATGTAGAGAATCTTTTCACGTGCTTAATGGTCATCTGTATGTCTTCTTTGGAAAAATATCAATTTACATGTTTTGCCCATTTTTTAATAGGATTATTTGGGTTTTTTTTTTTTTGCTATTGAGTTATATAAATTCATCATTTGGATATTAATCCTTTATCAGATATATGATTTGCAGATGTTTTCTCCCATCCAGTAGGTTGTCTTTTCATTCATTGATGGTATCCTTTGCTGTGCAGAAGCTTGTCTTTAATTTAAAAATTTTTTTTAAATGTTTGTTTATTTTTGAGAGAGACACACAGAGTGTTAGTGGGGTAGGGGGAGAGAGCAAGGGAGACACAAGGCTTGAACTCACAAACTGTAAGATCACATCCTGAGCTGAAGTCAGATGCTTAACCAGCTCAGCCACCCCGGCGCCCCTGTGGGTTTTTAATTTGATGTAGTCCCATCTGCTTATTTTTGCTTTTGTTGTCTTTGCTTCTGGTGTCATATCTAAAATTGTTTGCTTTAAAATATACAGATGTGTTTTCTTTTATAGATAATTTAAGTCTTGGAAATAGAATAATTTAACTTTTAAAAATAACTTTATTGACGTATAATTTACATATCATAAAATTCATCTATTTTAAGTATGCAATTCAATGTACATTCATACAGTTGTACAATCATCATAACAATCTAATCACAGGACATCTTTACCTCCTGTAAAAGAAACCATTGGCTATTGCTCTTCATTTTCACCCATCCACCTCTAAGCAGTCACTAATCAACTTTTTGCCCCTATTGATTTGCCTTTTCTGGACATTTCATATCAATGGAATCATACAGTTTTAATCTTTTGTAATCTTCTTCACTTAACATGTGTTCAGGGTTCATTCATTTTTAGCATATATCAGTACTTCATTCATTTTTATTGCTAAATAATATTCACTTATCAGTATGTAAACTGAAGTCCATTAGGCTTTTTTCCACCTTTTAGCTATTATGACTAATGATTCTATGAATGTTCATGTACAGGTTTTTGCATGGACACATGTTTACATTTCTCTTTGATATATATTCAGAAGTAGAATTGCTGGGTTATATAATAACTCTGTGTTTAATTTTTTGAGGAATATCCAAACTATTTTCCACAAAAGCTATAACATCTTACATTTCCACCAGCAATTTTGATGATTCCAGTTGCTCCAGATCCTTCCTAACACTTGTTGCTTGTCATTTTGATTATTGCCTTCTTAGTGGATGTGAAGTATCACCCTGTAGTTTTGACTTAAATTTCTTAATGGCAAATATACTGAGCATCTTTTCATATACTTATTGACCACTTGTATATCTTTTTTGGAGAAATGTTTATTAAAATTGTTGGACCGTTAAACATATTTTTGGTCTTTTTACTACTGAATTGTAGGGGTCCTTTATATATTCTATTAATAAGTCCCTTACCAGATACATGATTTGCAAATATTTTCTCTCATACTCTGGGTTGACTTTTCACTTTCTTGACAATAGTTTTGAGTAGAAATATTTTATAGTTTCAAGAATGAAACAATCAGTGTGTTGGCCAGTAAACATTCCAAAATATACTGCAGTAAAACAGAAAAATATCTGTATGCCAACCTCACTGTTACGAAGTTACAGTAGAATAGCTAAGTATAGAAGATTGCTTCATGTGTATGCTAAACTAGAGAATGTCTGGATGTTGACACAGGACATGAGCCTCCTATTTGCCTTATATTTCACTGGGCTTCCTAGTAGAAACAGAAACGACTTTGGAACTGGTGATAGTTTTTTTCACTTAAAGGAATGGAAACTCTTGAACAAATATAAAAGGGGAAAGAGGGTGCTTCTAACCTTGGAGGAATTCCCTGTGCAGATGTTCAATTGAACATGAGGCAGGTAGACAAAGAGCACAGTATGCCTAGTGCATCATAAGTGCTCACTAAAAGACAGCTGAGTGAATGAATGAGTCAATAAGAGTGTGTGATTTAGATTCCTTAGGGTCCTAAGTTTCTACGTGTTGCAACTTCATGACCTTGGTTGTACCTATGTAAGATTAATGTGGGCTTGGGAAACAAAAGGTGTTTGGATCCAGGCAACCTGAAGTATCCTAAACAAGTAAATTGGCTCAGCAACTACATAGAACAAAAACTTTATTTTCTGAAAATTTTTTCTGGGAACTTAAAATTTCTGGCCTTTTATAAAATCTTGTAGTAGCAGTTGAGGTACTTGATAGCTAATGCATGTTAATAGACTTCCTTGATGCTCACTTTCCAGAAATGGTGAAATTCTGGGTATCCTAGGGCAGGATGTCTAAAGCAGATATAAATGGTGTGAGTTCTCATAACCAGTTTGAAGACAAACTGGTGATATCCTGTGGTGTATTTGGGATGACAAAGACTGAGATTATGAGATTTAGAGGGATCAAATAAGTGTTTTAAATGTATAATCTTAAACATGATACTTTCAGTGAAACAAAACCTCCACTGGTAATAAGTGAATAAGGAAAATGGACCTAGGATCTTACATTCATTCCTTAAATTTTTAATAGTCTGTACCATATGCCCTTTGGGAACATAATATTTGGGGCACATCATCTCCTAAAGATCTGTTATTAAAATATGTGTTACTGTTGGCTTTTTTAATGAATTGTTGATGTGCTTAAGTTACTGAAACATTGAAACACTGACATTACAATGTAAAGGATGATTGTCTTCCGGGGGCTTGACTTTGTTCTGAAACTGATGTGAACAAAATGAGTAACATTTCCCTTTGTTTAAAATTATTTCTCATAAAGTTTCCTAAAACACTGTGGTTGCACTCTACATAGGTCATGTTTCGATTGATTTCCTGATTATAGACCCAGCTATTCTAAGTGTGCAATTTGATCATTAGCCTTCTAACCAGCTGATGGCACTCTTGAGCATGTCTGATGCAGAATGAAAGGATTCTAGCTCATTAGTTCTCTATAAGAGCTTTGCCCTGTAAATACCTTGAGACAGAAAGACATGAGGCCTTGGCTAAGATAAAAATTGAGAAAGTAATGGATCTTTTGGACAAATTAATGCTGCCGTGCCAGTGGACTGATTCTGGTTTTCCCCAACTCCAGTAGATCCTGAAGCACAGTTTCAGGAATGTATTTTTGTTTTACTCAACCAGAACCATTGAAATGTCAGGCCAGTTAAATGTCACCTGACTAATTTGCCAGGATGTGGCCGTGAAATTCTTTGAAACTGAATCAGATCAAGAATTATTGAATTGAACTGTACTGTGTATGTTAGGGTGTTTAAAATGTTATTTACTGAAATAGTTTTTCCATTATGTATAATTTGTTATTATAATAAGGTCCCAATTTATCACATTATGTTTAGTCTCCTTTTTTGTAAGGGGATAATTGTAATATTGCTGGAAAGAGACAATGTCAGCTAAGAAAAGCATTTTCCCTCCTCAGTTTTTATAAATGTTTATGGTCAAAACAAACATTAAAAACACATAGTAGTATAGTTCTTACTATATGAAAACACATCTTATTATTAGCTTAGTAGATTAATTGAGCGAATATTAAAAGCACATAACACTGATATAAATACTAGTGCTACTATGGATATGCTACATATGGTATTATTATAGATATACTATTATAGACTATTCTCTTACTAAGGATCTTTATCCTCTCCAGTAATGTAGAGATAAAATATATTGTTACATATAAAAAGACAGAATGGTACCAGAAGAGTTTCAGGGTTAATTTTGCCTTACAATAATGTTTTATTTTTCCATTTTCAAATCAAAGATTACATACAGCCAAATGCTCAGATCTTAAGTGCACTGTTCAGTCTATTTTGATGAATCCACTTCAATAAATAGAACATTTTCATCATTTTAGAAACTAACTCCCTCTCTCCCTTTCCCAGCCAATCTCCCAGGATTATCCATTGATCTCATTTTTAGCTCTATACATTATTAGTTTTGCTTATTTTCTGAGCTGTCAGCACAGAGCCCAATGCAGTGCTCAAACCCACGATTTGTAAGATCATGACCTGAGCCACAGTTGGAGGCTTAAGCAACTGAGCCACCCAAGCACCCCGTTGCTGATTTTTAAATTGGCTTGTTTGTCTTTCTAATTAGGTGATGCAGGCATCCTTTAATATTTTGCATATAATTCCTTTCCCAATTTTATGTGTCATGAATATTTTCTTCCAGTCTGTGGTTTTTAAATGTTATTTCTTGTTGGGGTACTTGTGTGGCTCAGTCAGTTGAGCATTGACTCTTGGTTTCAGCTTAGGTCATAATCCCAGGGTCAGGGGATGGAGCCTTGCATAGGGCTCCACTCCGAGCATGGAGCCTGCTTAAGATTCTCTCTCTCTCTCTCTCTCTCTCTCTCTCTTTCTGCTTCTCCCTCTCTTTCTTTCCCTTTCTTTCCCCCACTCATTCCTTGTCTCTCTAAAAAATGAAAATTTAAAAATGTATTAAAAATAAATCTACTTCTTAAAGAGCAAAAGTTTTTAGGTTTTACCTATAGTTTTGATGAATTTTAAAAGTCTATTACCGGGGCGCCTGGGTGGCTCAGTTGGTTGAGTGTCTGACTTCCGCTCAGGTCATGATCTCACAGTTTCTGGGTTCGAGCCCCACGTCGCGCTCTGTGTTGACTGCCAGCTCAGAGCCTGGAGCCTGCTTCTGATTCTGTGTCTCCTTCTCTCTCTGCCTCGCCCCCGCTTATGCTCTGTTTCTCTCTGTCTCAATAATAAATAAACATAAAAAAATTTAAAAAAATAAATAAAAGTCTATTACCTTTTCTTTGGATTTTACTATGTCCTTGTCAAGAAATCTTTGCTTACCCCCAAGGTTACAAAATTTTTCTCCAGTATTTCCTTCTAACAGCTTTATTCTTTTTGTTTTTACATATGAATGTTAACCATTTTGATTTAATTTTGATTATAGTGTGAGGTAGGTATCCAAAGTTTTTTTCTATCCCAAATGGATATTCAGTTTTCCCACATGGCTTATTGAAAAGATTTACCTTTTCTCTGTTAATTTACTTTAGCGCTTGTTTCTAAGATCAAGGATATATTTATGAAATATCTTTGCAGTTCTGTTGATCTCTTGATCTCTTCTTTTGCCAACACCCTACACTTTTGGTAACTGTAGCTTTATAATAAGTCTTAAAGTTAGGCTGTAGAATTCCTACATCTTTGTTTTCTTAACACTCCTTTAGGTATTTTTCCTTTATAAAAATTTTTTCCAGCTTTATTGAGGTATAATTGATAAAACTGTAATATATTTAAATTCTCCCTCATGATAATTTGATATACATAAACTGTAGAAAAGGATTCACCCCGACTAGTTAATTAACACTTATGGTTTGATTGATTGATGAGATCATGTAAGTTACACTGTCTTAGCAAATTTCAGTTATATAAAACAGTGTTATCAACTGTAGTTACCGTGTTTTATATTAGATTCTCAAAACATATTCTTCTTACAACTAAAATTTGCCATCTTTTATCGCTTTTGCCTCATTTCAGCAAAAGAGATCATGTAGTATTTGTCTTTCTCTTTCTAGTTTAATTTGCTTAGCATAATGTCCTCCAGGGTGGAATTATCTTTTGATAATAATGGATATGAAGTAGTATCTCCCTTTGGCTTTGATTTCCCTGATAATCAGTGATGTTGAACACCTTTTCTTATACCTGTTGGTTATTTGTATGCCTTTGCAAAAATGTTTATTCAGTTCCTCTGCCCATTTTGTAATCAGATTTTTTTTGGTATTAAGTTTTATCATTTCTTTCTATATTTTACATATTAAACTCTTAATAGATAAATGGTTTGCAAATATTTTCTTCCATTCCATTAGTTGCCTTTTGACTTGGATGAAGATTTCCTTTGCTGTGCAGAAGCTTTTGAGTTTAATGTAATTCCATTTGTCTATTTTTGCTTTTGTTATCTTTGCTTTTGGTGTCAAATAATGTTTTAGCTATTTTTCACCCTTTGCCTTTACAAATAAATTTTCAAGTTGACTTACCAATTAAAAATGTTCATAACATTGAGTCTTCTGATTCCTGTACATAGTATTTATTCATTTATTTAAGTTTTCTCTAATTTCTGTCAGGAATGTTTTATAGATAACCATGCAGGAATCTTATACATCATTTCTCAGTATTTTTAAATATTTCTGAATTTAGGAGTGTAAAATATTTGATGTTTTGATACTATAATAAAAAGTTTAAAATTTCATTTTCAAATGAATGTTTGGTTGGCTTGCTTTATTTATTTATTTATTTGTTTATTTATTTTTTTTTTAATAGTGACTTTATGTTCTGCCACATTGCTAAATTTTATAATTACTCTCCTTACTATTCTGATAACTTCCACAAGATTTTCTTCGTACATAATCATATCATCTGAAAATAATGAATATTTTTCATCTTTCTAATCTCTATGTTTCTTTTTCTGACTTATTACACTTATTGGGACATCTAGTTCAATACTGAATTCGGGAATGGTAGGGACAAAGATTATATCTTGTTTTTGATGCTAAAGAGAAGTGATTGGGAGGGAGGCAAACCATGAGAGACTCTGGAATGCTGAGAACAAACTGAGAGCTGATGGGGGTGGGGGGGAAAGGGGGTGATGGGCATGGAGGAGGGCACTTGTGGGGATGAGCACTGGGTGTTATATGGAAACCAACTTGACAACAAACTATTAAATAAAAGTGATTATTTCACTGTTAAGTGTTATATCATCTGTAGATTTTACATAGATGCCTCTTTTGAAGTTGAGAAAGTTTTCTTCTATCCCAGTTCTGAGAGCTTCTGTTATAAATTAATGTTGTACTTGTCAAATGCTTTTTTCTGCAATTAATGAAATGATTATATATATATATATTTTTCCCTTAATGTGTTGATACAGTGGTAGTGAATTATATTAATTGATTTTTATATTTTTTAATGTTTATTTATTTATTTATTTATTTATTTATTTTTTTGAGAGAGACGGAGCATGCATGGGGGAGGGAAAGAGAGAGAGGGAGACACAGAACTTGAATCAGGCTCCAGTCTCTGAGCTGTTTGCACAGAGCCCGATGCTGGGCTTGCAGCCATGAACTGCGAGATCACAAAGCCAAAGCCGACGCTCAACCAACTGAGCCACTCAGGAACCCCTGATTTTGATATGTTAAATCACACTTTTATTCCTAGGAAAACCACAAATTGATCATGTTTTTTATACAATGCTGACTTTAGTAATATTTTGTTAAGTAATTTTTCATTAGTGTTCATGAGGGAGATTTGGTAACTCAACCTAGCAGCCTCATATAGTAAATAAGGAACAGAATGACTTCAGCGAAAGCAGTACTCAAGTACAGAATTTTCTGCTTGCTAACTAGATGACTTTAGGCAAGTTACTGGACCTTTTTAATCTTTAGTCTTTCACAGGTGAACAAACATTTATTACTTACAGAGCTGGGACTTGAAACATATCCTTAAGATAAGAAAAGCCTAACTGTGCTCACCTGTATTATTGAAACAAAACTAAACAAAAATGACTTAATGATATAAACTTTTAAAATCCTATTAAGGCCTAATAAAACTGTTTTTTTTTTTTTTTTCAAAGTATCAAGCTGGAAATTTAACAAGGAATCAGAGCCTCTGATCTCCATCAGGTTTTTTCATTGAACTTTTTTTTTTTAAATATAGTCGACATGATTACCATGAATTAAAAAAAAATTAATGTTTATTTATTTTTGAGACAGAGAGAGATAGTGCATGAGTGGGGGAGGGCTAAGAAAGAGGGAGACACAGAATCTGAAGCAGGCTTCAGGCTCCAAGCTGTCAGCACAAAGCCTGATGTGAGGCACCAACTCATGGACCATGAGATATGACCTGAGCCAAAGTCAGACACTTAACCAGCTGAGCCACCCGGGTGCCCTAAAATGCATTTTTTATAGATACTTTCCAAGAGTTTTAATGATCATATAGAAGCATGCTTCTCTATAACTGAAAGAGAAACCTAAAAATTTCCAGACCAAGATTGCCCTTGTGAGCAAATAAGACTTTAGTTTTTAAGTCTATATTCTTTTTGTTTGTTTGTTTAAACTTGGTGAGTATTTTTCATTTATGTATTGTTTTAATTTTATTTAAATCCAAGTTAGTTAACATATAGTGTAATAATGGTTTTAGGAGTAGAATTTAGTGATTCATCACTTAACATACACCCAGTGCTCATCTCAACAAATGCCTCCTTAATGCCCATCACCCATTTGGCCCATCCCTACCTCCAACCCTTAGTTTGTTCTCTATCCTTTTTGTTTGTTTGTTTTTATTTTTTAGCTTTTTACTTGAAATTATTTTATTTTTTATTTTTTTTCAAATAGTTTATTGTCAAGTTGGTTTCCATATAACACTCAGTGCTCATCCCCACAAGTGCCTTCCTCCATGTCCATCACCCCCTTCCCCTCCTCCCTACCCCCATCAAAGAGTGGATGGAGTTTTTGCATTGTGGGGATGCTACATCAAAAAACAAACAAAAACACTTCTTATCAGATTATTTCTTTAATGCACACAGTACATAAGAATATAAAGTAAGTCCCCAAAACAGACTTTCAGTCCCATACTTCTTAGCCTTAAGCTGTGTTTTCTCTCTTGGTTGCTCTAAGAAACTTACTGTGAACGATGGATACGGTAACAGAGATATCCTTTTAAAATCTTTCAGTAAACCTTTAATATAATAGAACTACATAGAGTTCATTTCTTCAAATGAGTCCATTATAATTTATGTAACCTCTGAATATTTACATTGTTTCCATTTTTATTGCAAATAGTGTTATATGATTAACCTTATAAAGGCAATTTAGAGATATGTGTGAAATATAGGATACATTTTTATAGGTGAAACTCTAGTTTACAGAGCACACCCACAATAGATCCTCATTATTGACAAATTCTATGTTTGTTGAATTCATTTACTTGCTAAAATTTACTTGTAACTTCAAAATCAGTACTTACTAGGTTCTTATGGTCATTTGTGGACATGTGCAGTGCAGCAAAACATCACAGTTGCCTGATGTGTCTGTCCTTTCTTAGCTGTGGTTGAAGAAGGTAATGCTCTGCTTTCTTGTTTTATTTAGCTCTTACCCTGGAAACAAGTATCGTTTCAGAGGTGTAGTTAGTTCCATGGTTTTTTTCATTCTTGTGGTTATTCTTGGTGTTTTTTGTTGTTTAAACTTGTCCCCAAGCATAATGCTGAAGTTCTGTCTGGTGTACGTAAGCGCAGAAAGTCTATGTTATGCCTTAAGGCAAAAATACATGTGTTCAATAAGTAAGTTTCATTTGGACATGAGTTATAGTGCGATTGGCTATGAGTTCAGTGTTAATGAATCAGCAATATATATTAAATAAGATGTCTTTAAGGAGAAACACACATAAAACAAGATTATTTATTGATTAGATGATGAAAATATTGGGACCAGTGGCTCGCAGAAACCTAATATTGTATATCTCCTAGGAGCCATGATTCATTATTTGCTAATTCAATATCTGCAGCAACTTTATAGATCATAACTACCACAAATAATTAGAATTGACTGTATTTACAGTTTTGATAGTAACAAAGACTTCTAAGATGTCAATAGCAACTTACACTCCAACCAAAATGTGTAAGTAGCTATTTATTCACATTTTCACCAACAGTATAGTTAAGGAAATTTTTAAATCTTTGTCAGATAGGTTCAAAATGTATCTTACTGTTAATTTAACTTCATGTTTTCAATTATATATATTTTTTATTTATATGTTTGCATGTGCATGCAGGCATGTGTGTATATAAAGAGTCCATTCATATCCTTTACTCATGGTAACAATTGCCCTGTGGTGTTTTTCTTGCAGATTTCTAAAGGCACTTTATATATATATATATATTTTTTTTAAGAACCTTAAAAAATACATTTATTTACAAAATCATAAACCAATTGCAAGTTAACATGAATAACTTTCTTTTTAACACGAATAACGTTTTTATGAAAAATAACTACTTTTCCAGAAGAAAACTAATATTTGTTGTGAAATCACAGTCTCTTAGTCTCTGGAAAATGCCTGTACACTTGTGAATGAGATCGAAAAAGGTAAATGATATGCATTTCTGGATTGACATTTCTGTTTACCAGCACTTTAAAGTTGTAATTTCCTTGTCTCTGACTCGCACAGTTTCAGAGAAGTCTGTGGTAATTTTTATCCTTGTTTCTATGTGAGTTCTGGGAATTGTTCATCTTAATAGCCCCCTTTACCTCAGGCTTGGGGAGTTTGCCTTGTGCACATGTAGATTAGTATTCAGCCAAAGACACCGGAGGACCCCACAGTGATTTCTGGAGTTCTTTCTACTTTTGAGTTCTCTCTCCTTTCTACACCGCCTTCAAAATTCTAGACTCCTTTGCCTTTCTGACATTGTTGCTCAACTCAATGATGCCGCCATGCTGTTTACTGTGACCTGTTATGCACAGTGGTCTGGAAGGGTCCTCCAGGCAGAAAGGCAGGGCAGTTATAGGGTTTACTTACTTCGTTTTCTTTTTCTTGGGAGGTTGCAGATTTAATGTCTCTGTTGTCCAATATCTGATAGCAGTGTTGTATTTCTCCACTTTTTTGTTATTGAAAGAGGGTAAATCTGATCCTAGTACTCCAGCATGCCAGACACAGAAATCAGCTCTACTAATTTGTATTTTTAGAGCTGCTTAACTTAAAAAAAAAAATTAATGTTTATTTTTGAGAGACAGAAACAGAGCACGAATAGGTGAGGGCCAGAGAGAGACACGCACAGATCCGAAGCAGGCCTCAGGTTCGAGCCCCATATCGGGCTCAGTGCTGACAGCTCAGAGGACACTTTATAGGAAAATTTTCCTTTTGCTGTCGTGCTGGTTGAAGATAATTTTTTTCACAATATATCATATGTTTTTGAGTTTTGATTAACTTTTGTTGTTGTTGGCTTTTTTTTAACCATTGAAAACTCTAACTTTTTGGTGAAATTGATCAGTCTTTTTCTTCTGGTTTTTTTTTTTTTTTGTTTGTTTGTTTGTTTTGTTTTGCTTGAAACACCTTCCTTCATGTGAAAACAGATTTCAGAATTCTTCCATATTTTTTTCTAGTCCTTTTGGATTTCATGGTTTAATATTGAAGTGTTTGATTCAATTGGAATTTGCATGGTAGGTCTAGCTTTACTTTCTTCTCTTTTTTTAAATGACAAGCTAGTTGAAACAACCACCAAAAAAAGCAAATATGTTCAGCAGTTTGAAATGCCATTTTGGTGTCATATATTCAATTGCCATATATACATAATTCTATATATTTAGAATTTTGTAAGTATATTTGCATAGAAAAGAAGAAACCAAGAGAAAAATACATTAATGTATTTACACTAAATAAAGTGGAACCTAACTAGTGAGTCTAATTGGTCTTGCCTCTGTTGTTTTCCAAATCGTTTTAGCCTATCATTTCTTTGGAAGACTGTGAAACCAATAGAACATTAGCATCAGATGATGCTTAAATCCTTAGGGTTCTGTTGGTTGAAAGTAAAGCAGAACTTTCTTTAAATTTGGTGGATTCTCTATTTGCTGTCACTTCCAACAGTGTGTGGTGAAATAGTTTAGCACTACCATCCTAATGTAACTTTCAAATCAGTTAAAATGCATTCACTTTTCCTAGCTATATGTCACATTGTTTGAAAATGTTAGTTTGGGATGCCTGGGTGGCTCAGTCAGTCACTTAGGCGTCTGACTTCCACTTAGGTCATGATGTCACAGCTTGTGAGCTCAAGCCGCCCATTGGGTTCTGTGCTGACAGCTAGCTCAGAGCCTGGAGCCTGCTTCAGATTCTATGTCTCCCTCTCTCTCTGACTCTCCCCTGCTCATGCTGTCTCTATCTCTCTCTCAAAAATAAATAAAATTTAAAAAAAATAAACATTAAAAATGTTTTAATTAAAATAGAAAAAGAAAATGTTAGTTTATTACTCACAAATCCACCCTAAACTATAAGGCAAATAATAGCCTACTAAATATAACAGACCCACACATCCCTATAATTCTACAAATTAATGGTTTCATATAGAGAAAGAATCCCTACCACGGTCAAGAAATCCAAATTAGTTATTTCTGCCTGCCTTTTCTAAAACTGAATCCTTGGGGAGGTGACAGAGATTATTGATGTTGAGCACTAATAGTGCTGATCCCACTGACAGCCCTCCAATTTAAACAATCATTGCTTTCTCTGTGGCATTAAATGTTGCAGGTCCTTAAGTAGCTATGCAACATCGTTCTTGGGGGACATATGAGAGTTACCCTCCTTACCCTCCAAACCCCACAACCAAACTGCTAAGGAAATAGTAACAGAAGTAGGATCCTATGGAGGGTTTACAAAAGAAGCTTCCTTAGAATTGAAATTAGCAATATTCTAATTCATTTCTGCTGAGTCCATATAGTTTTTAAGGTAACTCAAATTTTCCATCTGTCTAGTGAGCTCTGTTTTTACCAGCAAATAAAACAGGACCAAAAGCCTTTCATCAGCCCAAGTGGTCCCTCTGATAATTAATCTGGATCTCTTTTCACACACAAAATAACTCTTGTTTCAGAGAGGTAAAATTGTTTAGATCCTGGTTGATTTTTGTACCAGATTTGATGGCCCTAAAGTCCAGTTATACATCCATATTTCTCAGTTAGAGATCTGGTGATTCCTTGTGATTTTGGTAATGCCAGGCTCTTCACTTGCCTTCTTATCATATGTATCAGAAGGAATTTATTTAGACTTTTTGTCTCATTAAATTCTTTTCAGTCTTCTTTTAGGCCAGTTGATAATTTACAGTAGCTGCCGGAGGTATTTGTTGTAGAGGGCATTTACTGAATCTATATATAATGACTGAGGTGTTGTGTTTCAAATTTTCTGAACATTGGTTAGAGAAGTATTATAGAAAAATTTTCAAGTTCCCCAGAACTTTGTCTTTCATGATTTTGGATAAAGAGTAATTAGGTGAGGTTGAAGGCCATGCACATTCTTCTTCCAAGGAGAGACTAAATAATGTTTCAGTTATTTCCTGCTATATAACAAACAAACCCAAAATCTTGTGCTTTATAACGGTTTATTGTTTGTGGCTCTGCCCATTGATTGTGCCGAATAGCATACAATTGACATTCTGGGCAGTTTTGATTAGCAGTCTTTTGGGAGGCTGCATTCAGGTATTGAATCACTTAAGTTATCTGAAGGTTCTACTGAGCTAGGCATTCAAGATGGCTTCTTCCCTCACATGTCTGGAGCCTCCTCACGAATGGCTGGGACAGCTGAGCACTGGCCAGGCAGATCTCTGGCTGGACAAATTCATGAAATCAGGAGACATGGTTTAATCCATCTTTAAGAAATTTCTTCTTGTCTGTGATTTCAACTCTGCTCCTCCCATTCCTCAGTTTTATGCACTGAAAAGCCAAAGCCAACTCTATGAAGTCTGGAATGTATTTTAAATGGGTTGGAAGAGACACTTTAGAAATGTAGTGCACACATATAGGTGGATTAGGAGGAACTTAACGGAAGACCATGGAGGAGAAGAAGGGGAAAAATAGTTGGGGAGAGGGAAGGAGGCAAACCATGAGAGACTTTTGAATGCTGAGAACAAACTGAGGGCTAATGGGGGTGGGGGGAGGGGAAGGGGGGTGATGGGCATGGAGGAGGGCACTTATGGGGATGAGCACTGGGTATTATATGGAAAGGAACTTGACAATAAACTATTAAAAAATAAAAGAAATGCAGTGCACAATATCTTTTCTTGTGGTTTTGAATTTTTGCAATCTCAAGCCTTTAGCACAGTGTTTTCCAGCATTTAGAGGTTTGTATTTCTGTTTCATGAAGAACTAATGAAATTATATTGAGGGCTCCAGATTGGCCTACTCTTTAAAAATGTTTCTAAAAATGAAAATCATATACTAACTGTTCTTTTGGTATACTGTTAGAAATTAGATTGTAGCTGTATTGAACTTAACTTTTTCATTTTGCCAGCAGTGTATGTGTATAGTATATATAGAACAGTATGTGTATAAATTATATGTTTTCTCTAGATATTGAAATCTAGTCATTTCTATTCTTTGAGACTCATTTAATTTGTTTTTGAAATATTACTGAAAAGCACCCTGTGATTTTCACTGTAAGTTTTCTTCATAACACAGAGACCACTGCTTTATGGAAGGGCTTTAAAAAATAGATATAAATATGCTGCATTATAATGCAGTACAGGTTGTGTATCATTACTGGTTTAGAATTATCTGGCAGAAAGAATTTTTGTATGAATGAGGCTGCGTGTTTTACCTTTGAACTGATCATGTCTCCTTTGCTGCCATTTGGTTTGATATGATATCCAGCATATCAACACCTGAAAGTTTAAGGCACTTAACTGGAAAGAAAAATGGTATTCTATCTGCACCTACAGACTTTGTCAGATGAGGGAGTTTAAAGGACAAGAAATGTTTACTGAAGAAAGAATGAAAAGTTCCAGGGGCTTATTCCTAAATTAGGCTCTACTGATCACTTTCCTTTTCTAGTTCATCTGTGAGTTTTTCCCAGATTTGAGCACTGTGGCTAAAAATTTATAAAGAACAAATTTTTTAGTGATTCATGTTGTGTCAGACTTGCTAGTTATTATATTCTGTGGCCAACACTTCCTTAGCCACTGTGTCATTGCAGGCGTGATTTGAGTTAGGTAAAATAGGAATTTGTATAAAAACTGTCTTCACTGATAAGTCACTGCCAGCATAGCAATGACTTCAAATATAGTCTTCAGACAGAGGTGGATGCTCTTTGACTCCTTCACTTAGTAACGACTTTGAATTGGTTACTTAATCTCTCTAGACCTCAGTTTTCTCATCTGGAAAATGTGACTAATAAGAACTTTTATGCCTATTAAATGAGTCATGCATGCACACCAGAATCTTAATTTTCCCCACAAGATTCACTTTGCACCCTTTTCCTCCCCAGTCTACTTTCCAGGAGGCTGACTTGCATGGGAGGTTCTCTTGCCCCGTTGGTGTGGCCAACAAGAAACCCAGACAGAAGATCAGAGAAAGGGCTGGCAGTGAGGTTGGGCATTTATTCTGAACCTTGCCCTACATTAATGCCGTAGGTTGTCTCTATTTCTCTCTGAAACTTACTACAAGACTCTCCTTCTATGTTCTGGGAAATTACTCCCCTATCTCTTTCCTTCAGACCTAAGGATGAGTAAGAGCAGGGCTATTACTAGCCCCAGGATATAGCACTATCCGTACACCCTGTCGCAAGTTTGCAAATTAAACTCTATTAAACTCTTTATTAAACTCCTCTAGGATAGTCCTGGTTTGACTGTGCCTTCTATTCTGAGATACTGATTGATATAGACTATGTTTAACACAGTGTCTTAGACATAGCAAAGTGTTCAACAAAGCTATATTTATCATTGAAAGGACTTGAAAGCATGTAAATCAATGTCATAATATATACACAACCAATATGTTACACAAGTGGGTTCTTGGATTGTGGTAAAATAAAAACACAGCTTTCTTTTTATTTACTACTTTGTGTTTCTACTTTGTTCAGTGGAAATATCTTCCTCTGTCCCTGGAGGAAAACTTCAGCAGTCCCATGATTTCTCTGCTCACTCTTAAGTGACAATCCTACAAACACTTAAGGTCACAGATTCACTCACAGTTCAGTAATGAGAATATCCTGACCTTGGAATAATAATGGTCTGATCTTGGTCAACCTTTCTGTTTCCCAAGTTGTACCTGCTCTATACAGGGTGAGGTACTGGCTTCTCCCACTTTACCTCCTCCCAACTTTACTGCTATTTTTAGAACTGCTAGAGTGTTAAGGGCAGGAGAGAGATGAAGAGTAAGAGAGAGCATTGCTTGCCTAGAGGGCTTTATTCTGTCTGGACACAGTAGGTGGTTAAAGCTGATACCCCATGGTGAGCCTGAAGATGGATGAAATTCTTTTTGAGTTCTTCAGAGGTTTTCTCTTGGGCCTTATCTGTGGCAGGTCCCTTGGCCAAATGGATTGCTTCCAGGGCATCCATCACACACCTCCTCCTGCTCCAGCCTCCTCTAGGTAACCGTATTGGCTGGGGGACAGGATGATCCCTCTCCTATGTTCTCTCCTTCTGCACATACACATGATATGAAACATGAAGACATCCTACCAACCAATCCCAGTGTAGCAACCGTATCTTCATTTCCTTACCCAAGGACTTAGCTTATGAACATGTAGGCAAGATGTAGTCTACTCCCTACTCTGCTAGAGCTCTCAGGCACTAGTTTTCTGCATCTCCCGAGCTCGGGAGCACATTTCACAGGTTTTGCAGAGGTGCCCCCAGATTTCCCCCCACCAAGCTCTGGGATAGAATGCTGCCCACCCCAGCCCATCAACAAATATGTTGAGGGTGAGGAAGGTCCTCTCCAAAGAAGCACTGTCACCGTATCCTCAAGCCTGCCAGCTTCTCTGGTCCCTTTTATATCTATGGCCTTCAAGAGTCAGGAATAGATTCTGGTAGAACTCTTCCTTGGTAAATCCACAAAAGATCATTGTTTGTCATATGATATCTATCATATCAATCTCATTATAAAAACACATATTTTGTGATGGGCATTGAGGACAGCACTTGTTGGGATGAGCACTGGTGTTAAATGGAAACCAACTTGACAATAAACTATATTAAATATAAAATTAAAAAAAAGAAGAAATGTGTTACATATATTTAAACTTTACTAAGATTAAAGTTAAACATTGTAACTTAAAAAAAAACATATTTTGGGGGCATATGGGTAGCTTGGTCAGTTAAGCATTCAACCCTTGATTTTGGCTCAGGTCATGATCTCACGATTTGTGAAGATTTGTGAAATTGAGCCCCATGGTGGGCTCTGTGCTAACTGCGTGGAGCCTGCTTGGGATTCTTTCTCCCTCCCTCTCTGCCCCTCTCTCCCACTTATGTTCTCTCCTCCCCCCTTCAAAATAAATACATAAACAGTTTTTAAAAAGATACACTTGTTTTAATTCATTAGCCAAAATTGCTTTTAGTGGTTTTTTAAATTTTATTTATTTATTTTTATTTTTTAGAATAAAAGTTTAATAATCAAGACCTGGCTAAGTGAAAAGAGTTTTCTAGTTGGTTAATTTGATGATGTTTATATTGTTTTCCTTTTGCCTATATTTGAGTCTTTTCCTATGAGTTCTGACTATGGATAGGCTGGGATGAGAACAAAATTGGGAGTGTTAGTGCTGCAGACATCTAGCATGATAATTGTCAGCTAGTGCTGGATGCTGTGGGTGAATCAAAGCCAAAAGGAAGCATCTTGCACTCTGGAATTTATAACTTAAAGGGAAATATGAGACATGAACTAGAAGAGAACCAATGTTATGAAAAATCAGATATGGGGCGCCTGGGTGGCGTAGTCGGTTAAGCATCTGACTTTCGCTTAGGTCATGATCTCGCGGTTCGTGGGTTCGAGCCCCGCGTCGGGCTCTGTGCTGACTGCCAGCTCAGAGCCTGGGGCCTGTTTCAGAGTCTGTGACTCCCTCTCTCTCTGACCCTCCCCTGCTCACGCTGTCTCTCTCTCTCTCTCTCCTAGAAATAAATAAAAACATTAAAAAAAAAAAAAAGAAAAATCAGATAAAGTGCTGTGGAAACTCAGAAGGAAAAAAAGGACTCATTCAGTCTGGGGAATGTTGGGCCAGAGCACACTTTTGTTGTACAAGTCTGTAGATCACACCCAGAAGATAAAAGACAGTAGAGGGATCCTCAATGCAAAACCTGACTCTCTTTGTGGGATCAGTGTTTACCTTAGCTAATAAAAGAGCCTCTACTTAAACCCCTTGAAGCCAGCAAGTCTTATCTCTGATTTTTTTTTTTTTTTTTTTTTTCTGCTGTTGCTTAACAAGGACGGGCCTTTCCTGATAGCTGGGTATGGCAAGCATCCATTTCACATAACGGACTGGGACAGATCTCAGCTTAGACCACAGTCTTGATGGTTGCTAAGTCTGTTTGCCATCCTCAGCTGTCAGTAGTAGCAGTAGAGTTATTACAGGGTGTAGGGGAATAAGAGTCAGGGAAAGCAGCTCAGAACTCTTGCCTTCCTTTGAAGGCGATGTTCAAATGTTCCAGGAAAGTGAGTGCCTTTAGAGAGGGATTGAAGGCTGCATAAATTAAATATTGAAGTGAGGTGGTCTGATTGACCTCTGTCTTATAAGGATAGGGTGTCTTTAAAAAAAATTATGATGTAGGGGCACCTGGGTGTCTCAGTGGGTGACGTTTCTGACTCTTGATCTTGGCTCAGGTCATGGTCTCATGGTTCCGGAGTTCAAGCCCCGCCTCAGGCTCCTCACTGACAGTGCGGAGCCTACTTGGGATTCTGTCTCTCCCTCTCTCTGACCCTTCCCTGCTCACTCGCTCTCTCTCCTACTCTCTCAAAAAATAAATAACCTTAAAAATTTATGATGTCAATTTTATAACATACACAAAGTAGAGACAATAAACTAATGAATCTCCATGTAGCCATCATCGTGAGAAGAGGGCTCCATAACAGTTGAAATAACTACTCTGTGTCCTAACTTTTTGCTCTGCAAAAGTAACATATTTAGAAAAACTTAATGATACTGAATCACTATATTGTACACCTCAAACTGGTATAACACTGAATGTTAACCATCCTGGAATTAAAGCTGAAAAAAAAAATAATGACATTGAAAAGAAATATACTATTTAGTTTTCTGGCAAAGATGCCCATTTTAGTTTCAAATAATAATTTATATCACCTCTGCAAAATTTCTTTTGATATTCAATGGAAGGGATGATGTCTTTGATAAATCTGAGCGAATGACTAACTTTATTCTTCCAATTATATAACATTTTAAGCGTATGAGTTAAATATATATCATTCTCAATTTTTACAGCACTTTTGTTGAGTTGTCATTAGACCACAGGCTTAATTTCCTCAGAGGACAAACCAGTGATGGCTCTAGCTATCCATTTTATCACCATCTAATATCTTTTCTTAATTATTCAGCAGTCATTCACCCAAATTCCCTTATTCTTCTCTCCTCTTGCTTCCTTCTGGGCTTTTAATTTCACAGTCACCCATTCATCAAGGAAGAACTTTGTCAAGATGAATAATTTAATTCAAAACAATCTATTTTGCCACTCTACGATTCCTGGAAAATATCTGGACCAGGCTAGTAATGAAATCTCTAAAAGGCACTAATTTTTTGCAGTTATACCACTTACTCGAAGTGGGAATTTGGACTTATCTGTGAAAATTTATCTCTGTTAGTCGGTATGATCCATAGTGCATTGTAACATGCAGTCCTGGGTATTCAGAAGACCAAAGCAAGGGGACTCTTGGGATTCAGTTCACTTACAACAGGACCCAGTGGACAGGAGAATGAGCATGGAAGAAGCACTCCCCCCAGTCAGCCACCCTTATTTAAGGGCCAAGGGTTTAAGCAGGGAAGTCAGAGTGGTCATAGAGTCCAGGTCAGCAATGCACAAGAGATCATGGCAGTGGACTCAGTTGTCAAGGCTGGAAACTAGGTCTGCAACAAGGCAGGAATTTATGTGATGAAACACAATTTGGACCTATTTTGGACAACTTCAAAAACCTCTCAGTTTCTCTTATGAGCAAGAAACACACTTATACCTACATATAAAACATGTATATGTGTGCGGATATATATATATATATATATATATATATCCGCATACATATAATTTGTAGTTCATCTGACCATGATGTAGCAAGCTAAAATTCTTGATGTTTGGAAAATCCTACAAGCGTGTGAAAAGAAGTCTGTTAGTGGAGTAGTCATTTGATCCCAGAGTCTTTTAATAAAGAGACTGTACTCGGATAGGACTCTCTGTAGGATGATGCCATTCACATCCTCACTGTGAAATATAAACAACTGCAAGAGAAACAAGGGCTGCCAGCACCGACTATGTATTCCCAGGAGTGCCATCTTTTTAATTATTTCTTCCTTCAGAGCTAGAGGAAGAGACTGGAAGAGGAGAGAGAGAATCCCTTTAGTAACAGCACCGTGAACATTGTCAGAGTCTTCTGAGAGCCCAAAGAAATTCAAGTGTCTGCCCAAGAGTTCATCATAGGCAGAGCTACACATCCACAACTATGTGGTTCCCATGGACTGGACACATTCCCCTTAAGTAAAAATAAAACCTGTCCAGAAGTTGGCGCCGTCCTAGAGAAGTCTTCCTTCTTTTGGGCTGTGGAAAAGAATACGAAAATATTCTCCTATTAAGGTCAACCAAAGTCAACTTATTAAAAGCATTTTATTATCTGTGGGTTGTCAGAATGGTACAGTCTAGAGACTCAAATGTGTGGCTTTGATGTCTTTGCTGGAGAAGGGAAAGGAGTCATTTGGCTGACTTTTGAAATATGTGTGTATGTAATCTCCTTCAGAGGAGTTTACAGGTTTGTGGGATAAGTCAGAATCTTTTTCTCCTTTCCGAGGTGCAGTTTCTTGAATGCATAATAGTTTTAGGGGGTGAAAATAAATAACAAGGTCCTCTCTTTCCTAAAGCAGTATTTGTAATGGAAGACATTTTTTTTCCTGCAACATTTTATAAATGTGGGCTTGGGAGTGAGAAAAAGCAGGCACAGAAGGAAAATCATATAAATAATTGTTCAGAATGTGTCATGTACCAGTTTTTTTCAAATGCAGGCCCTGTTCTTGGAGACATTCTCTTGTTTCACTGATTCCTAGAAAAATAGGAAAAGAAGGGTGAGCCTGCTTGTTGAGTTTTAAATGGAATTTCTTATTTCACTTTACCTGCCTGTTGGAGACCACACCCAGCATTTCTTGGACTAGAGGATGGTATTTGAACTGATCTCCCTGGTCCGATGTGCTTCACTGTTGCTGTTGGAAAGATAAATGATTCCTACATTTTTCATATGTGGACGACACAGAGGAGGTTCGCTGCATCGTACCAGCTATCAAACAAACCAACAGAGCATTGGAGCCTCTTTCGTAAAATGATTCAATATTAGAACAGCAAAGGGGTTCCTGGGTGGCTCAGTCGGTTGAGTATCCGACTTCAGCTCAGGTCATGATCTCACAGTTTGTGGATTCGAGCCCCGTGTCGGATTCTGTGCTAACAGCCAGCTCAGAGCCTGGAGCCTGTTTCAGATTCTGTTTCTCCCTCTCTCTCTGACCCTCCCTTGCTCACGCTGTCTCTGTCTCTGTCTCTGTCTCTCAAAAATAAATAAAACATTTAAAATATATATAAATATATATATATATTTTTATATATTTTTTTAAATGTTTTATTTAATATATAATATGTTATATATATTATATATATTAGAACAGCATATATATAATATATATTATATTAATATATATTATATATATTATATTATATATATATATATTAGAACAGCAGAAGACTTACTTTATGTGTGGAGGAACTGATGTCCAGAGAAAGGAGTGGTATGGTTATTGCAGAGGTCTGTGGCTGCTTAGCGGTGCAGCCATGACAGCTGTGACTTCCACCCAGGTGTCCTAACCCTTCTTCACTGCTGACATTCCCATTCTTTATCCATGAATCTGGTTAGCATGCTTTTATTTGCTCTGTTTACCTCAGACTCTCTCATATCAAGCAGACTATCAAAGATTCCTATCTTTGTAAAAACAAAACAAAACATAACAAACAACAGCAAAAAACTGCCCTGATTTTCCCTCTTATCAAAGTCTGTAATCTTCTGGCCTTGGGCTACATATAAAAATTCCTTAAACATCTCTCTAGATTGCCAGTCAATCTCTATCTAAGGTGTTCTTTGTAACCCTTCTTCAGTCTGCTTAATTCCCAAATCATTAGCTTTGCTTGATCTTTGACTTAAAGACAGAACAGGAGGGACCCTTTTCCTCTTCTTTACAGTAGTAGGAATCTTGCACTCAAGCTTTCCCTTCCTGTGAGTGGCGAGTGTTGGGAGGAGACTTGAACTCTTCTCTGTCTCAGTTCTCATTTCTCCCTATGAGCCAGGAGTAGAGGAGCTAGTTGAGAAGTCATTTTTGTTGGCGAGTTAGATCAGTGACCCTCATGGTAGGGAAATTGGCTCTGTCTTTGACTTCAAGCAGTGTTGGCCCTCTTACCCTTCAGCCTCTCTATTTCTGAGCGCTTAGTTCAACTTTGTTAACTGCTATGTGCTCCAGGGGGAGCACTTCTGCAGCAGGATCCTGACTTCCATGATGCTGGCTGACTAAGTGAACTCAGGGTGTGTTCTACAGACCGCTGCCTCCACTGCTCTTCCTTTCCTGACCTGTTACAACATCTTGGGCAGATTCTCAGCATTCTGATTATTTTCAGCATTTGAAAAATCTAGTATATACCAGTCGAATCCACCTCAATACTTAAAGCTCATCTTATGTGGCGTTTCCGTAGCCCAAGCCTCCTGCTTTGGAGACTGGGATGCTGTCAGTCTTTGAAGCAAACTTTTCTCCTTCTTTTAGGCCCAGCTATTCTGATGTGTGGGGGCCAAACATGAGGGATTGGTTGGTTAATAGGGTCAAAAGTCTTTTTTTCCTAATTGGTGCTACTATCACAGCTGTCAGGCTGGGGGACAGGCTGAGCAGTGTGCTGGGAAATGTTTAACAACCAGCACTCTGAGAAGCACTGTGTTTGGGTGTTTTAAAAAGTGTGTATACATATATGTGTATATATACACACACACACACACACACACACGTATATATATGTATACACACATATGTATATATTTTATAAATAAATGAAAATATAGTAATATTATTATACATTATACTGATGAAAAGGATTTTGCAACTATAAAGGCTAAATAATAATAAAATATACCTTTATTGTAAATTCCATATAGCTATTTGATTCTCAAAGAATGCTGTAGTTGTTTTTCACCAATTGCATATCTGTAGCCAACTTTTAGTTACAATTAAAGAACAAGTATAGTTCGGATATGAATGTTGGTTGACATTTTTATTTATGTTAACAAGTGAGAAGCAGAAAGGCAAAGATATATGTTGTTAATGTACTTGTTCATCATGATGTGACTGAATTCTTTGATCCATGAGAAAATCTATGTGAAAGAACTTGTCCAGCCTCAAGTCACATGCAGGCTAAATCATCAGCACAAAGCAATTATAGTAACTGTAGTCACACTGATAGTGGACAAGTTTTGAGCATTTAGTATATTCCAGGCAATATGTTAAATTCTTCACTTGACTTAACTCATTAATTGAAACTACAGTCTGACGTAAGTTATAGACCGTGTCTTATAGCTCAAATCTCATGATTCTCAATTCTTTTTTCTATCCTTTGCCCTTCTCTGCCATTCCACATTTCCCGGGCCTTCCTTATGGAGCATTCTTAGCATTGGCCCCCACAGTCCATACATCATTTAGTTAGAGATTAACTACTTACTATAGTGGAGCAAGCCTTTGGGACTGAACTCTGGTACTAGGTGGAATTCAAACTGCAGATCACCCAACCAGTAGCTCTGTTAATTCTGATAAATGGCTTTTCTTTGTGTCAGTTTTCCCATATGTAAAATGGACTATGGAGTAAAATTGTTTCTAGTTTGTAGTATAGTTTGAAGGATTAAATAAATCAATTCATATTAAATGTTAGATAAAATGCCAGGCATAAGGTGAATACTCATTAAATTAGCTATTATTTGAATCCATAAGGCTCAGGTTCTGCTGGTGCCTCCTCAGCTGATCACCCTCTGGCCTTGTCTACCCATTTTTTCCCCCTCAGTCACATCATTTTAAGAGTTTAAGTAGTTTAGTCACACCTTCCTAGACTACAGCACATGGACTGTCTCTGGCTGAAAGACAAAAATGGTTCATTATCAGGAACTGACTCCCTGTCCTGAAACAACATCAACAACAATAAATTTTCAAAGCAAACCTCTGATCATCTATTAGAGGATTAACATTAACTACCATCCTCACACTTTACTGTGGATCTTTTTATCTAGAAAGCAACAGTAGGACATCCCTGTCTCTGGCTGTGATCTGCCATTTATGCGTTTCTTCTTTAAAGTTCTTCTCAATACTCATTTTCAATTGATTTTACCTCTGTAACATTTTCGGGTTTATGTTTGTCAACAGAGTGTGATTTACTGTTGAATTCACCATTTTGGGATAGGGAAGTGAACTAATCCTGATTTCGATGATAAAATTAGCATCTTTAATTAACCAGCTCAAAAAAAATTTTAAGAGCCTATAATTTGCTCCTCTCTGGACAGGGTTGTGGTTGTTTAGAATTGAAAATGATGTTTACAATGTAATAAAAATTCAGGAAAGGATGACACCAAGTTAAGTTTAATTGATAGAAAGAATAAGTCATCTGGATAATAATTTGATATACATCACCTAGAGAATAGGAGTAG
Source organism: Hyaena hyaena (assembly GCF_003009895.1). Taxonomy (NCBI): domain Eukaryota; kingdom Metazoa; phylum Chordata; class Mammalia; order Carnivora; family Hyaenidae; genus Hyaena; species Hyaena hyaena. Next base: position 88,538 of record NW_024082251.1, on the reverse strand, counting down.
GTTTCCATTTTTGGTTTTCTTGTTTATTTAAACATAACTGCATTGGATTATAATAGATTGATTCAGCTTGTTGTTTTAGTTGTTTGAAAAATCTGCTATAATTATTTTAACTATTTTGATGAAATTCTTAAATTAGATAAAGAATATTAACAACATGGGTGAACTGGGTGGCTCAGTTGGTTGAGCGTCTGACTTCAGCTCAGGTTGTAATCTCACCGTTTGTGAGTTCAGGTCCCACGTTGGGCTCTGTGCTGACATTTCAGAGCCTGGAGTCTGCTTTTGATTCTGTGTCTTCCTCTTTCTCTGCCCCTCCCCCACTTGTGCTCTGTTTCTCTCAAAAATAAATAAAACATTAAAATTTTTTTTAGGAGTACTAATAACTGAATGGTATTTGATCACTACTGTGGGTGAAAGAAGCATGACATCAGAGAAACAGCAAATTCTTAATGTTGGCTGGATAAGGTCATGTTATTATACACATATATACAGTTCAAAAGGGAATGCTTATGGTTGGGATACGCTGTGTGGACAAAGAAGTCTATTATGCTTCAGGGGGCTGTAAATAATATGAAAAAGACTGCAAAGATTAATCACACAACAGCAAATGAAGTATATCTCTGACTTAAGAGAATTCAACTTTTAGGAAATAGTTTTTAATTAGAATTTTTAATAACTTGCATTTATCTCCTTCATGGGAACATATTTTAAGTGGACAGAACTTTAATCATTGTTTAATAAAGCTATATGCACATTGCTTTCCTAGATTGAATTGCCTTCTCTGGAATTCTTTTGTTTCCATTAGAATTAGTCACAATTACCCCTCTGCTGCATTTTAGGCAGTGACAATTCAATTAATGCTTTCCAGGTGTCCATGTGCTGCCCTGCACCTCAGCCCTCCATATCTGTATTGTACCACATGATTTATTCCCATCAGTAGTAAGTGGGCAGAAATGATATCTCACTTCTTGGTAAAAGCATGAGTGTTAGAAACCTTCCCCCTTTAGTCATTGAGTTGACTAGTTGCTTATTCAGGCAACTAGTAAAGGGAGGCTCCAATATGGTAGACCTGTAAAATGGAAACATAGTGCCTTCTCTGTTAAGAGAGAGCCACCTTACATGCATGTTTCTGTGTGATATGATTAGAAAGAAACCTTTATTATGTTGACTTGTGGATATTTTAGGATTTATTTGCTACCATAGGATATCTGTTATTAGAGCAGTCTACAGACACACTGTTACGTTAATAGTAGGGATTAAAATGGAGTCACCTGTTTTTTTATCTTGAAAATCTACTCCTGGCACTATATCCCAAGAAGAAATATACAATGATGTAAATGCTACTTTTAGCCACTAAAACTATATTTACTCTATGATGCCAATTCTAGTCTTAAAAACACTACACATTGCTACTCATATTTACGTTTGCAAATATATATTGCAAAAGTTAGGAAGAAATATACAAAATTATTCAATGATTCTGTCCTAGTTTTGTTACTAGGACAGAAGATGGTAATAGAAATTATAGGATTTTTTTAATTTAAAAAATTTTCAGGGCACCTGGGTGACTCACTCGGTGGAGCCTCCAACTCTTGGTTTCATTCAGGTCATGATCTCACAGTTCTTGAGTTGGAGCCCTGCATTGGGCTTATGCTGGCAGTGTGGAGCCTGCTTGGGATTCTCTCTCTCTCTCTTTCTCTCTCTCTTTGTAAATAAATAAACTTGAAAATAAATAAATAAATAAATAAGAATTATATATTTTTCATATTCCATTTAAAAACATAACTTTTAGGGACACTTGGATGGCTCAGTAGGTTAAGCACCTGACCAGCTCAGGTCATGATCTTGTGGTTTGTGAGTTTGAGCCTCGCGTTGGCCTCTGTGCTGACAGCTCACAACCTGGAGCCTCATTCACATTCTTTGTTCCCCACTCTCTCTCTCTGCTCCCCTCCCACTCATACTCTGTCTCTGTCTCTCAAAAATAAACATTAAAAACAAGTAAATAAATAAAAATAAAAGCATAGCCTTTGTAATTAGGAAATGAAACAACAAATGTCGTAAAAGAAACTTTTTAAAAGATCAAGCAGAACCCAAGGAGGATAAGTAGATGGTGAATGAACACCTGCAGATATGTTCAACATAATTAGCCATTAGGGAAATACAGATTAAAACCATGCTACAGTACCACTATACACTTATTAAAATGGCTAAGTTAAAACATTTATATTGACAGTACTAATTGCTAAATCTGTAGAAGAATGAATTCTCATACATTTCTGGTAGGAGTGTTAAATGGTACAGGTATTTGGGCAAAATTAGGGGCATTTTTTTTCATAACTTTAATATTGGGTTACTTACGGTATGACCCAGCAATCCCACTCCTAGGTATTTACCTTAAAAACATGAAAACTTCTAATCACACAAACTTTTATGGTGACTCTAGACACAAAACCTGAAAGTGACCCAATGGGGACTTCAGTGGGTGACTAGATAAATGGTGGCACATCCATAGAATGTAATACTTCTCAGCAGTAAAAGGGAATGATACCAATGTACACACAGGGGTATGGATTCATCAAAGGCATGATACTGAGTAAAGGAAGCCATTGTCAAAAGGCTTACTGTATGATAGCATTCATATGCCTTTCTTGAAAAGACAAACCTGTGTGACAAAGATGTTGACAGATAAGACCAGTTACCAGGTGTTAGAGGTGGGAGAAGGGTGTGACTCTAAAGTTACAATACTAGGAGGTATTTGGGGTAATGAAATTGTTCAGTATCCTGTTATACAAATGTATACGAGTTAAAATTGATAGAACTCTGTACAAAACAAGCCAATTTTATTCCCTGTTAATTACCAATAAAATAAAAAATAAAACAAATCAGAAACAAAGTGAATAACTCCCATCCTTCAGGCTCTACCGTCCCTCCAATACCTACTTTTCAAGTTCACTGCAGTCAGCATTGAGTTATCCTTTTCTTCCTCTGAAAGGGTGTTACTGAGTATGTCATTTATCATTTGGTTCTTATCAACAATAGAATTCACTTCCTTGATCAATAATAGTACTTAGAATAACAGTATTTACTACCTACATCATTTATCATCGGGCATTTATCAGTAATTGCTTTTACACTTTTGCTCACCTCTCTCAGGTGGGCACATATTATTTTTCTAGGAAAAATGGACTAGCATTTATTATTATGTACAATACTATTCTATGTGTAGAATACATTTCATCATTTATGTCATCATTTATTCAAAACGAGTTAATGAGATACTAGTATTTCCAATTATTTGCGTAAGGAAGCTGAATCTTGTAAAATTACAGGAAGTGTCTAGAGACACACAAATAGTAAGAGGCAGAGCTGTAGGTCATGAACAGGCCTGGCTGACTCACAAGCCCATGATCTTTCCTCTATACCAGTGTGCTGCTCCACAGCCGTTTGGTGTGCTATCAAAGGTGGAGAATATGCCTTACACTTCAGAAACCCCATTAGTCTTCAAGGAATTCTGGACATTGGAATGGAAAAATATATATGTTTAGTTTTGTTCTGTCAGATTGTTTTAAGGTGTTCAACTCTAGTTAGGGTGCACACTTACTTCTCAGATAGCATTTATGTCCACTTGTTGGACTTAATGTTGCCATGGGTGAGGTAGTTAAGCTGCTGTGAATAGTGGATAAAATTATATGTAGGTTGCAGGTGCAAAGGCTAGGTATGTTTCCTAATAATTAAATCAGAAATTGAGAATGACATAGAAAACAAAGAATAGGGGAAAAAAGACCTAAGAATGATGAGAATTGAGCTCAAATGCCATACAGCATTTACTGTAAGTAATTAAACAGTTCTCTCTTCTGTTTTTGGAATGTTACTAGGTGGTAGCATCCTTGGGAGACTGAGAAAATAATCAACTCTAATTATTTTTCTGTGTTTTATAGTTCAAATGAGGAACCTCAGTTGAGAAAGACCAGTGGTTGGGAATGTGGGGTAGTAGGAGAGAGTACCATGACTTTCTGTGCAAGGGAGAGGAGTATGGGATAGGTAGAAAGGGGAAAGTTCAGCAAGTGAAAAGGGAGACCAGTACTATGCCTAGATCTGTGTGTTGGTCATGGTAGTGGACACTGCTTTCATCCTGCTCTTTCTGCTCCCAATATGTCATTACTAGATGAGGAAAACCTGAGTTTGATGAGGAATATGTTCCTGGGGTCAGTATCAAAGGCTTAAATTTCTTTTGCATCAGCTCTGGGCAAAGTAGGTCTCCAAGGTCTGCTTTATTTGCTGGGGCATTTGCTAAGGTAAAAATACAGCAAAATAAAACTGCCCAGAAAGTTGTACGTCTACAAATAAACCTACACCAAAGTGTAAAGTCAGGGTTTTTCTCTGAAATCCCTCCTCTTAATATCTTCCTGCTGCTGCTCAAATATTCAAAAGTCCACTAAAACTGATCCATGAATTCAGCAAAGTGGCAGGATACAAAATCAACGTACAAAAATGGGTTGCATTTTTATACACCAATAATGAAGCAACAGAAAGAAAAATCAAGAAACTGATCCCATTCGCAATTGCACAGAAAACCATAAAATACCGAGGAATAAACCTAACCAAGGATATAGGAGATATGTATGATGAAAACTATAGAAAACTTATGAAGGATATTGAAGAAGACACAAAGAAATGGAAAAACATTCCATGCTCATGGGTCGGAAGAATAAATATTGTTAAAATGTCATTACTACCCAAAGCAATCTACACATTCAATGCAATCCCAATAAAAATTGCACCAGCATTCTTCTCAAAACTAGAACAAACTATCCTAAAATTTGTATGGAACCACAAAAGACCCTGAATAGCCAAAGTCATATTGAAGAAGAACATCACCATCCCAGACTTGAGCCTCTACTACAAAGCTGTAATCAGCAAGACAGTGTGGTATTGGCACAAAAACAGACACATAGACCCATGGAATAGAATAGAGAACTCAGAAGTGGACCCACACATGTATGGCCAACTAATCTTTGACAAAGCAGGAAAGAGTATCCAATGGAAAAAAGACAGACTTTTTAACAGATGGTGTTGGGAGAATCGGACAGCAACATGCAGAAGAATGAAACTAGATCATTTTCTCACACCATACACAAAAATAAACTCAAAATGGATAAAGGACCTGAATGTGAGATAGGAAACCATCAAAACCCTAGATGAGAAAGCAGGAAACAACCTCCTTGACCTCCACCACAGCAATTTCTTACTTGACACATCCCCAAAGGCAAGGCAATCAAGAACAAAAATGAACTATTGGGACCTCATCAAGATAAAAAGCTTCTGCACGGAAAGGAAACAATCAAAACTAATAGGCAACTGACAGAATGGGAAAAGATAGTTGGAAATGACATATCAGATAAAGGGCTAATATCCAAAATCTGTAAGGAACTCACAAATTCCACACCTGAAAAACAAATAATCCAGTGAAGAAATGGGCAGAAGACATGAAAAGACACTTCTCCAAAGAGGACATCCACATGGCCAACAGATGCATGAAATGATGCTCAGCATCCCTCATCAGGGAAATACAAATCAAAACCACACTGAGTTACCACCTCACGCCAGTCAGAGTGGCTAAAATGATTATATTAGTTTTCTCTAGTTGCTGGTGAGGATGTGGAGATATGGGCACCCTCCTACACTGTTGGTGGGAATGTAATCTGGTTCATCCCCTCTGGTTAACAGTGTGGAGGTTCCTCATTAAATTAACATTAGAACCCCCCTATGACCCAGCAATAGCACTGCTAGGAATTTACCCAAGGGATACAGGAGTGCTGATGCATAGGGGCACATGTACCCCAGTGTTCACAGCAGTACTCACAACAGGAGCCAAAACATGGAAAGAACCTAAGTGTCCATCAACGGATAAGTGGATCAAGAAGATGTGGTTTATCTGTACGATGGAATACTACATGGCGATGAGAAAGAATGAAATCTGGCCTGTGTCGCAACGTGGATAGAACTTGATGGTGTTATGCTGAGTGAAATAAGTCAGGCAGAGAAGGACAGGTACCATATGTTTGCACATATAGGTGGATTAGGAGGAATTTAATGGAGCACCATGAGGGAGAAGAAGGGGGAAAATAGTTGGAGAGAGGGAGGGAGGCAAACCATGAGAGACTCTTGAATGGTGAGAACAAACTGAGGGCTGATGGGGGCGGGGGAACGGGGGGTGATGGGCATGGGGGAGGGCATTTTTTGGGATGCACACTGGGTGTTATATGGAAACCAACTTGACAATAAACTATTTAAGGAAAAAAATATTCAAAAGTCCCAAATAATAGACTTTGTGATTCATTGTTTCCTAGACACTTCACTGTCACTGTTAGAGGCTTTTGGTCCCCTCCCCCACCTTGATGTTATTTCATTCACATTGCAAGTGGATGCTTTATTGTCACTTTTCCCTCTTTCTCCTTAGCTTCTGCCTTTGCATACTAAGTTTTCCCAGATTTCCTTTATACAGCATCTTTATGTTTTATACAATGTGGTAGTTTGTTTATAGTGGTCCCAAAGCCCATTTTCTTTTTCAACCCATATTTTTGACATAGAATGTTTTTATTTTCTTTCTTCATGCCACTGGTGTCACATCTTAACTTTTTATCATTGGCATGTGTAATTAATTTGCTACTTACATTTTTTGGTTCATTAACAAAAGACATTAAACAAATGTACCATATGTTACAACTTAATCTGTAACTTTCCATTTTTATTCTTTTTGAGTCTTGACATTTTCTGTTTTAAACATTCATTCTTAAAGGCTCCTGACTGTCATGCCAGCTGTAAGTATGTGGCTGACATTTTATGGGAGGTAGATTCCAATCTGTGTTATTTGTGGGAACGTGGGGGGAAAGCCCTAGCCTCAGAATAGCATTCCCTTTAGCATGATTTTTACTTTAAAAAATTACCTGGAATTCTGTCAGCTGGGGAGCTGGATGTATGTAGAAAATACTCTTCTCATATATAGAGTACTCTTGGAGCATTAACAGGGCTCTAGCCTTGATGAACCAGACTAGACAGTAGCTTGAAGTTTCAAGTAGACCTAAGGAGAAGTACCTTTTGGATACAGGGGGAGAAGTGAAAGTGACTTGTGGAATTGTGCTGTGTCCTGGTGTGATGGGGGGGAAGCACAGAGACCCCTGTGCTTGGAGAGGGGAAAGAGGAGAAATAAAGGAAGACACCAGGAGATGAGAAAATTGGAAGTAAGAGGGTACCAAATGATGAATGTTCTGGTAATTTTTCCTAGAACTCAGAGTCCAGGGATAAAGGAGACAAGTTGTACTTTCCGTGGCTTAGAGATCAAACAGTTTCTGCCTCAGCCTTCCAGATTGACAATCTAGTGAGAGGCAGCTTTCACTTACAGCAGTCTTGCAGACTAGATAGTTTATGAACACCAAAAATGCTTTATACACACAGTCTCTCATGTATGTATTGTATGTCCATCTTTTTACATGGAGAGCTGGATTGACAAGTTGCAAAGGAATTTTTGAGTTCAGAATGTTAAGTATAAATCTTCATGGTCAGCAGCACTGGACCTAGTGCCTGCCCTGGGCAAATCTGTATATTCCTAGTTGCCTGAAGCTTTTCTTATAATAGGTCAGGGATAGGTACACATAGAGATCTGTGGATTTACCAGAGACTCTAGGAGAAAGTCAAGATTCCTGAAAAGTGACCTTTAGCAAAAAAGAGAACCAGAAAAAAAATTCTACACAGAAAGATAGTAAGAAATCTTGCCTGTCTTAACTGTGGCTCTGATAGAGGGAAAAGTTCCATGACAATTTGTAACTATGAGCTGGGTCTCACAATCATTTGGGAGCCAGAAGCCGCTTTACCTATGTAACCCAAAGAAACCCCAAGTCAAGTATCTTGTTTAACCTGGTTATCCAAATACAAGTCCTGTCTAGAGGATTACACCCTCAATTCAAGCTTCAAAGAAACCCGATAGGGAAAGTCTTTGTAAAAATGACCTCCTCTCTCTCTGTCTCTCTGTCTCTCTGTCTCTCTCACACAAACACACACACACACACACACACACCCCAACAACAACAGTCACAAAACAGTTGGAGAAATGAGCGACTATTGGTGAGCATTAACTAGAAACAAACGATTGCAGAATTAGAACATTGAAGGCCTCAGTATTAGATATACTAAAAATAGATTATAAAATAAGCATTCATGATAAGTGTAAAAAGATAAGGGGTTAATATCAGTCTATTCTATGCAGCGGATGTGAAAAAATGAAACTATAAGAAATGAATATTTTAATAAGTGAAATTAGAAACTCATAGCCTTCTGCATTTTTGTTGAAAGTACAGATAATGTATCAAGGGCGTATAATTCAGCAATTCCTAATTTACATATAGAACAAAGAATAACAAAGAGCAGAGGTTTTCATGGGAAGGGCCCTGAAAGCTAACTTGTGGCTAGCACCGTATTTCTCAGTCTTGCTTCATCAAAAGGATCACCTTACCACTGTTTCAAGAATAGAATCTTGAGCTTCACCATAGAAATTTTTAGTTCCAGTTAGTTAACATATAGTGTAATATTAGTTTCAGAGGTACATTATAGTGACGCGACACTTCCATACACTACCTGGTGCTCATTACAAGTTCACTGCTTAACCACCATCACCCATTCAACCTACCCCTCCACCTACCTCCCCTCTGATAACAATTTGTTCTCTATAGTTAAGAGCCTATTTCTTGATTTGCCTCATTCCCTTTATTCCCTTTGCTCATTTATTTCGTTTCTTTAATTCCACATATGAGTGAAATAATATGGTATTTATCTTTCTCTGGCTGATGTTTTTTCACTTAGCATAATACTCTCTGGCTCCATCCTCATCATTGCAAGGTCATGCAAGGTCATCATTGTCATCCTCATCCAATGACATGGTAAGATGTCATTCTTTTTTTTGTAGCTAAGTAGTATTTCATTGTGTGTGTGTGTGTGTGTGTGTGTGTGTGTGTGTACACCACATCTTTTCCATTCATCAGGCAATCAGTATTTGGGCTCTTTCCGTAATTTGAATATCGTTGAGAATGCTGCTATAATTATCAGGGTACATGTATCCCTTTGAATTAGTGTTTTTGTATTCTTTGGGTAAATACCTAGTGCTAGTGCTAGATCATAGGGTAGTTCTATTTTTAACTTTTTGAGGAATCTCCATACTGCTTTCCAGAGTGGCTGCACCAGTTTGCGTTCCCACCAACCCTGCAAGAGGGTTTCCCCTTTCTCCACATCCTCACCTACACCTGTTGTTTCTTGTGTTGTTGATTTTAGCCATTCTGACAGGTGTAAGGTGATATCTCATTGTCATTTTCAACAAATGGTGTTGGGAAAACTGGATGGCAACATGCAAAGAATGAAACTGGACCACTTTCTTACATCATACGCAAAAATAAATTCAAAATGGATTAAAGACCTAAATATGAGGGGCGTCTGGGTGGCTTAGTTGGTTAAGCGTCCGACTTTTGCTTAGGTCATGATCTCGCGGTTCGTGGGTTCGAGCCCCGCGTCGGGCTCTGTGCTGACTGCCAGCTCAGAGCCTGGAGCCTGTTTCAGTCTGTGACTCCTCTCTCTCTGACCCTCCCCTGCTCACGCTCGCTCTCTCTCTCTCTCTCCCTCTCCTAGAAATAAATAAAACATTTTAAAAAATAAATAAAGACCTAAATATGAGACATGAAACTGTTCAAGTCCTAGAGGAGAACACAGGCAGTAACCTGTTTAATATCTACCATACCACCTTCTTTCTGAATAAGTCTCCTGAGACAAAGGAAACAAAAGGAAAAATAAAAAGCTACTGCACAGTGAAGGACACAAACAACAAAACTATGAGGCAGCCTATGGAATGGGAGAAGATAGCTGCAAATGATATATTTGATAAAGGGTTAGTAAATATGTAAATAACTTCTAAAACCCTACACCCCAAAAGTGAATATTCCATTAAATAATGGACAGAAGACATGAATAGACATTTTCAGAAGAAACCATACAGGTAATCAACAGACACATGAAAAGATAATCAACATCACTAATCATCCAGGAAATACAAATCAAAACTACGGATTTGTTAATCAGAATTTTCAGTGTTAGCAGCTTGGAATTAATCATATCACATGTTTGTTATGATCAGACAAGTTTTAAAAAACATGTGCTATGGCAAAGGAAACAATAATATGAGCAACCAACAGAAATGGCAACTGATGGAATGGGAATAGGCAACCAACGGAATGGGAAAAGATAGTTGGAAATGACATATCAGATAAAGGGCTAATATCCAAAATCTGTAAGGAACTCACCAAACTCCACACCCGAAAAATAAACAATCCAGTGAAGAAATGGGCAGAAGATATAAACAGACACTTCTCCAAAGAGGACATTCACATGGCCAACAGACACATGAAACCATGCTAAACGTCCCTCATCATCAGGGAAATACAAATCAAAACCACACTGAGATACCATCTCACGCCAGTCAGAGTGGCTAAAATGAACAAATCAGGAGACTCTAGATGCTGGTGAGGATGTGGAGACACGGGCACCCTCCTACACTGTTGGTGGGAATGTAAACTGGTGCAGTCCCTCTGAAAAACAGTGTGGAGGTTCCTCAAAAAATTAACACTAGAACTCCCCTATGACCCAGCAATAGCACTGCTAGGAATTTACCCAAGGGATACAGGAATGCTGATGCACAGGGACACGTGTACCCCAACGTTCATAGCAGCACTCTCAACAATAGCCAAATCATGGAAAGCGCCTAAGTGTCCATCAACAGACGAATGGATCAAGAAGATGTGGTTTATCTATACAATGGAATACTACATGGCAATGAGAAAGAATGATGTCTGGCCATGTGTAGCAATATAGATGGAACTAAAGGGTATTATGCTGAGTAAAGTAAGTCTGGCAGAGAAGGACAGATACCTTATGTTTTCACTTGTAAGTGGAATAGGCAAAACTTAATGGAGGACCATGGGGGAGAGGAAGGGGAAATAATAGTTAAGGAGAGGGAGGGAAGCAAACCCTAAGAGACTCTTGAATACTGAGAACAAACTGAGGGTTGATGGGAGTGGGGGAGAGGGGAAGTGGGGCGATGGGCATGGAGGAAGGCACTTGTTGGAATGAACATTGGGTGTTATATGGAAACCAACTTGACAATAAACTATAAAAACAAAACAAAAACAACAGCAAAGCATGTGCTTAGAGCAGTGATATTCAAAGTGTGGCCCCTGCCCCAACAGTATTAGTTTCACTAGAAAACAGTTAGGAAGGCAGATTCTCAGACTCCACTCAAACATACTGGATGAAAAGCCAGCAATCTATGGTCTGTAAGACCTATAAATGATTTTGATGTACATACAACTTTAGAACTGTTGTGCCAAATTACTCTCTGGCTCTAGAATTAATGGAAAATTAGTTTTGCTTGTCTGCACATGTCAAATAGAAGAAGTGAAATAAACAAGAAATGGACACAATTTTCTTGATCTCCACAGTCAAAAGTACTCTCTTAACCCTCTGGTAGCCCACAGAATTTTTCATATCCCTTTAATACCTTCTTTTTCTGTTCTTTACCTCCTCTTTCCCTGTCACCTCTTGCATATCCTTCAAGTTTCAGTGTAAATAAATGGTTCTCAGATTTTAACATAGGGGCCACACTTTGGAGCACAACTGGTTAAATGCTACCACCTAACCCATGCCCTATGCTAAGTCACCTGCGGCCTCTTTTTTTTTTTTTTTTTCCGTTTTATTTGAGTACATTTGACATACAGTGTTAGTTTCAGGTGTACTCCCCTGTTGCTGCTTATGCCAGCATCTTGCTCTTCTCTTTCATAGAATTAAGACAAATGGAAACACAGTAATTATTTATAATGATTCATTCATGATCTTTCCTCTTTGCTGAACTCTAAGTTCAGTGAGGGTAAACGCCATGTCTGCTCTGTTCACATTGGTTATTCTAAAGCCAAGCACAGAGCCTGTCACAAGAAGGTTGTTGATAAATATTTCCCAAACAAGTGAATAGATGCCTTTATTTGCTTGCTGTTTGCCTCCTACCAGAAGTTCTGGACTAACCTTGCTGAGCTAGTTGCACTCAAAGCAACTCTCTAATCTGTGCGGTGTTAAGGGGAGAAAGGGTTAGAGGCACATATTCCTTTTGTGGTCATGCCTATTTACTTTTTAATTAAAAAAATACATCCTTTCCATTTATCCTTTGTGTGTATATTTAGTTGTGACCTTTGGATATTCTTTTTACTGTTTTATCTGTTTTCTTTTAGGAATACTGTTTATCTCTGTATTCCCTTATTACACTGTTGTTTAAATACCATGAACTAGGAGGCAGTGTGGTAGAATGTGTGCGTTTTAAGCACGGGGGACTTTGGATAATCTCTTAGTTTCCAACCATAGGCTTTACAGGTAATTAGCAGTGGGTGGAAGCCAAGAGACAGGTCCTAGAAGGACTTAGGAGTTGGAAACTTCAAGAAATTTTGAAGATGGAAGTGCAGATGAAGCTGGCAAGCTTTAGTTAAAAGATGATAATTAGAAGGAAAGCCTCTTGAGATTTCCCTCTCTATATTATAAGCTTTTGAGGGGACGTTTGGCCCGAATTACTTGAGGCTATTTTTTATAATGTGGCGAAATGTACACATTCTCTGCCTTCAAATTTGAAGCTGATGCCTCAAAATTGGAGTAACCAGGTTACACGTAAGGTCCTATAGACATGTATTTAAAGGGTCAGTACCAGAAAGCTTTTAACAGCTGTCTGTGAAGAACTGAAGTATACAAACAATTTAAATATTGTATTTATATGTAGATAACCAGTTTTCCAAGACCATTTATAGAAAATGCTCTTCTTTACTAATTGAATGAATTTGGCAACTTTGTCAGAAATTATCTGACCATATATGCAAGGGTTTATTTCTGGGCTTTGTACTGTTCCATTGGTCTGTGTGTGTGTCTGTCTTTATGTCAGTGTCATATTATTTGATTACTGTACATCTGTAGCTTTGCAATAAGTTTAGAAATCACAAAGTGTGAGTCCTCCAGGTTCGTTTGCCATATTGTTTTAGTGATTTGGGAGCCTTTGAATTTTGTTATGAATCTTAGGATAGGGTTTTCTGCTTCTGAAAAAAAAAAAATCTGTGAGGTTTTGATAAGGATTCCATTGAATCTGTAAAGCATTTTGTGGAGTATTGACATCTTAACAATTTTAAGTTTTCTAATGAACATGGGATGTGTTCCATTTATTTACATGTTCATTTCTTTCAGCAGTGTTTTGCCATTTTTATTAACCTCCTTGGTTAAGTTAATTTCTAAGTATTTTATTCTTTTTGATGCTATTATAAATGGATGTGTTCTGATAATTTCATGTTTTCAGATTATTCATTGTTGGTGTATGGAAATTTAACTGATTTTTGCCTCTTAACTGCATATCCTGCTGCTTTGCTGAATTCATGTATTAGTTCTAACAGCTTTTTTGTGGAGTCTTCCGAGTTTTCTCCATAAAGATCATATCACCTGCAAACAGAGATAATTTTATTTCTTCCTTTCCATTTTGGATACCAGGTATTTATTTGTCATTCATTCATTCTTTTTTTTTTTTTTTTGCTTAGTTGCTCTGACTAAAACTTAGTACGTGGTACGTGGACATGAACTAGTAAGAGCATCCTTACCTTGTTTCTGATCTTAGAGGAAAAGCTTTCAGTCTTTCACCATTAAGATGTTTACTATGGGTGGGGCACCTGGGTGGCTCAGTTGGTTAAGTGTCTGACTTCGGCTCAGGTCATGATCTCACAGCTTTGTGGGTTCAAGTGCTGCGTAGGGCTCTGTGTTGACAGCTCAGAGCCTGGAACCTGCTTTGGATTTTATGTCTCTGTCTCTCTCTCTGTCCCTCCCCCATTCACATTATGTCTCTCTCTCAAAAATGAATATACATCTAAAAAAAATTTTTTTTTTAAAAGGTGTTTACTCTTGGCTTTTCCTAGTTTTCTTCTGTTCCTAGTTTGTTGACTATCTTCATCATGGAAAGGTGTTTAATTTTGTCAGATGTTTTTCTCCATCAACTGAGATGGTCATGTGTTTGTTTTTCCCTCATTCATTGTGTTGAAAAGGTGCACCACATTGGTTATCATATGTTGAACTATTCTTGAATTCCAGGAATAAATCTCAATGATTAGAGTGTATAATCCTTTTATATGCCACTGGATTCTTTTTTTTGTTGTTGTTTTATTTATTTCTAGGAGAGAGAGAGCGTGAGCAAGGGAGGGTCAGAGAGAGGGAGACACAGAATTGGAAACAGGCTCCAGGCTCTGAGCTGGCTGTCAGCACAGAGCCCGACACGGGGCTTAAACCCACGAACTGTGAGATCATGACCTAAGCGAAAGTCCAACGCTTAACTGACTAAGCCGCCCAGGCACCCCTATATGCCACTGGATTCTGTTTGCTAGTATTTTGTTAAGAATTTTTATGTCAACATTCATTAAAGATATTGGTCTGTAGTTTTCTTATACACTTTTAGGCTTTGGTATTAGGGTTATACTAGCTTCATAGAATGATTTAGGAAATTTCCCTTTCCTTCAATATTTTGCAAAAGTTTGAGCAGGATCATAGTTCTTTAAATATTTTGTAGAATTTACAAGTAAAATAGGGCTTTTGTTGTTGGGAAATTTTTGATTACTGATTTAACCTCTTTACTAGTTATAGGTCCAATCAGGTATTATTGTTTGGGAGAGATTATTTTTTAATACTGATTCAGTCTTCTTACTAGTTTTGGGTTCATTTAGATTTTACTTCTTCATGATTTAGTCTTGGTAGATTATGTCTTCTAAGAATTTGCCCATTTCATCTAGCTTACCCAGTTTTTTGGCATACAGCTGTTCTTAGTACTCTTGTATAATCCTTTTATTTCTGTACACTTGATAGTAATGTCTCCATTTTCATTACTGATTTTTGTAATTTGGGTTTTTCTCTTTTTTTTTTTAGTCCATTTAGCTAACAGTTTGTGAATTTGTTGCTCTTTTCAAAGAACTAAATTTGGTTTCTTTTTTTTTCTCTTTGTTTTTGTGTTCTCTGTTTTATCACTATAATCTTTATTATATCATTTCTTCTGTTAACTTTGGGTTTAATTTGTTCATCTTTTTCTAGTTCCATAAGGTATAAAACTAGGTTGTTGATTTGACATCTCTTTTGTTGCTTTTAATATAAGCATTTATAACTATAAGTTTTTCTCTCAGCACCGCTTTCACTAAGTCCCATAAATTTCTGTACATTATGTTTCATTTTCATCCATCCTAAGTATTTTCTGATTTCGCTTATGTTTTTCTTTTATGCCTTTGTCATTTAAAAGTGTACTATTTAATTTTTATAAATTTCTAGATTTTTCAATTTTACTTTTGATACTGATTTTGAACTTAATTCCATTGTGGTCAGAGAAATGCTTTGTATAGTATCTGTTTTTAAATCAATTAAGACTTAACTTGTGACTTAACATATGGTCTCTCCTGGGAAATGTCCCATGTGTATATGAGGGGAATATGACTACTGTTACTGTTGGATAGAGTGTTCTCTATTTGCCTCTTCGATCTAGTTGGCTTATTGTGTATTTAAGTCCTCTACTTTCTCATTTATCTTTTCTCTGGTTTTTCTATCCATTATTGAGACTGGAATATTGAAATCTCCTACTGTTATTATAGAATTATCTATTTCTTCCTTCAATTCTGTCAGTTTTTGTTTCATTTTTACTTTTTGTTATTACATGCATAAATGTTTTAATTGTTATATCTTCTTGCTATATTTGAGACACTATAGAAAAAGCAGGAAAGACTTAACTTCAGTAAAGCCACTGGTCTGAGGTAAGGGTTAAAAGTTTCCATCTACGGGGGCACCTGGGTGGCTAAGTTGGTTAAGCGCTGACTTCGGCTCAGGTCATGATCTCACAGTTCATGGGTTCAAGCCCCACGTCGGGCTCTGTGCTGACAGCTCAGAGCCTGGAGCCTACTTTGGATTCTGCGTCTCCCTCTATCTCTGCCGTTCCCTCATTCATGCTCGCTCGCTCTCTCTCTCTCTCTCTCTCTCTCTCTCAAAAATAAATAAACATTAAAAAAAAAAGTTTCCACCTACTTAGAGGCAACTACTTCCTTCTGAGAAAGCATGAAAATAAAAGATAATAGCCATTAGGGAGTAATGGCTATCTGGGCAAAGTTAGAAGTAACAATTTAAAACGAGCTTGCAAAAGTTTTCTATTTTCAAGAGCCCTAAAAAAATGTCAACAATGAAAAAGACATCCTGTGATTGTCTTGTGTTCACTGAAAAGTAACATCCACAAAGTAATGACTGTGGGACTGAAGGGTGCTTCCCCATTCCCAGCCCCTCACCCTTTGGAAAAGTGCCTTTATAAGCCTTACATGCTACCTCTGCAGGAATGACATTCCTTTTTCTTGTTGGCTCCCTTGTCTACAAGCCATCTCTAGTAAACACCTGTTCATTTCTATGACATTGAGACCCAAGAACCTCATATTTGGGGTCCAGTAATATATTTAACCTTTTATTATACTTCATGTCCTTCTTTGTTCTTTGTAAATTTTTTATTCAAAGTTTATTTTCTTTGACACTACTCTAGACACCCCTGCTTTGTTTTTGTTAGTCTTTTCCTGGGGATCTTTTTTCCATCCTTTACTTTCAGTCTATTTGTCTCTTTGAATCTGAAGTGTCTTTGTAGATAAACTGTAGTATGTTTTTTTTAATCCTTTCTGCCAATTTCTGTCTTTTGTTTGAAGAGCTTAGTCCTTTTAACATTTAAAATAATTAATAAGGAAGGATTTGTCACTTTACTATTTTTTCTGTATACCTTATAGCTTTTCTGTCTCTTATTTCACACAGTACTATCTTCTTTTGAGTTTAGTTAATGTACTGAAACATTTAAGTTCTTTCCTCAATTCCTTTTGCATATTTTCTTTATGATTACCATAGGCATTGCATTTAACAGTGGTCACTTGTCCCTTTGTCTCTGCTTCTGTGATCAGAAGAGGCAACTAGCAATCAGAGCATAGATCCTCTAGTATTTGGAGCACATGGTCCTTTTTGCTCACCTTGGCCCTCACAATCAGTGTGCAAGCTGTTTCAGTAACTTATGCATAGCTGCCTGACATAGGATTTGGGTTAGGGTAGGGGCTACTGTCCTAAGAAGTGAAATTGACTGAAATTAACCACAATTTATTATTCATTCCTTCCCCTGGAAGTTGCAAACCTTCAATGGACTCCAGAGTTCCAAAATTGTTACAGGAGATTCTGCTGTTATAATTGTTGTCTAGATGGAGAAGATTCCTTATGCTTCTAACTCTGTCATCTTCCTTGAAGAATTTCTTGCAATGAAAGTTTAAAGGAAGAAATCATGCCCATACTTAAAAGTGATTCATATTTCAATGTATTTCTAGACAGGCATTTAATTTTTTCACACTCTTCTATTTAACCCCTGATAACTTCTACTAGATTATTTTTATTTATGATAGTTAGGAAAGCGCTGAGAGTATGATAGGGTGTTGAATATACTTACGGGATATGAAGAGAGAGAGAATACAAGGCACAAATATAAGGAACATTTTTAGAATAGTCTAAATAGCTTTATACAACATGGCCTCTATTTGCTCACACTGATTTCTTGCTAATGATGTTTTTGTTAGCTATTGAATGTATTTTGTAGTATTCTTCCTTGTATGCTCTGATTTAGAAATATCCAGCTACTTGCATTTAAATGAACAAACACACTTTCCTTTTATCACGTCTTTCTGCTTATAGATTTGGTATTTCCTATGTTTGTAATGTTCCTCTTCTTCATTACGTTCAGCAAATTCCTGTGTATCCTTGAAGACTTGACATAAACTTCTTTTTTAAATAAGTTTACATCCCCTTCCTTCTTTATGCAAGCAGTTACTATTTCTTTTTCTGCTTTTATTTTCCAACATTTGTTCATACTTCTTTTATTTCATTATCATCCTGCACTGGTGATTATTTGCCCATTCTGTTTTCCATTTAGACTGAGAGAGTATCCATAAGGGAAAGGTTCTGTCTTATTCATATCAGCTCCTTGATTAGAAAAGGGCGTACTCAGTAAATAGTGAAAAAGAGAGAATCAGTTAAGTAACTTCCTTTCAAAGAAGCCAGGACCTTTGGAAAATATAAACATTGTGAAAATAAAATTTAAAAGATAGTATTGTGAAGAAACTAGCAATTAAAATATAATTAAGCATATTTAGAAAGGACTGTCAATTACAGGAATTAAGAGGTACAATTGTTTCCTGTGTAATTCCAGAGTAACCAAAATATAAAATAAATAGGACTTCGCTGCCCAAATAATCTGGAGACTTGGGTTCTTTACCCACTTTGCTGTTAGCTAGCCGTGTGCTTTGAACAAAAATAGGCATTCTAGGCCTCTCTTTTCTCACTCATAAAATTAGGGTGTCAAACTAAGGCCTCTGCTAGATGAAAATCATGTTGACTAGACCATTTCCCAAACTTTCTGGAAACTTAGCTAGTCTCTGATTGTTGTCTTTTCAGATAGCAGATGACAGCAGAGATTTACAGATGCACTTTGAATTCCCTAATGATAGGAAGTCGAGAAGGAAAGAGAACATTGGATGTTACCAGATTGAGCAAAACAAATGCTTTTTGTTACTATTACACCTTAGGGAGGGAGAATTCTCTCTGGAGAATCTTTAGACTACTCGTGTAAAATCTTTTTTTATTCAGATTAAAAAAAAAAGTAAGTTTATGAAATCAATTTATTACCAATTTTTTAGAGGCAGCTTTCATGGAATGACAATGGAAGAGAAGTTAACTTATTGTAAGTAAAATTTAATAACCGAGAACACATTGACAGGTATGAAAGGACACCTGCCAGTGATTTATTGACATCTTCACATTGTGTGGAAACAGATGGTGGTAATAAATCTGGAAAAGGACTTGAGATTAGAGATGAAAAATTTCCCTAAATGTGGAGATAATAAAAGAATGAGACAAAGAAATCATATTTCTTGAACTCATCAGGCACTGAAGAGGTGGAAAATTCTATCTTTCTAATTGTGTGAATAGTGGTATATGACAATAAGTAGTCCAGAGCATCAAGTTATAGAAGACGGCAGAAGAGCATACATCATTGGCGTTTCTTAAGAGTTTTCATTTTAAGTACCACAGGGTGAGTTATTAGCCCTTAACATTTTATGACATGACAGTTAGCGAGGTTTATTTTTGCATTTTGGCTCCAAGAATTGTTTTCTTGTCAGGGAAGAATTTCTAATAGGAAGTATTTTTCTTAATTCTTAAAAGTGAAATTTTAACAAAAGGTTAAGTAATGAAGCAGCTTCGAGAAGAGGCTGATGGTATGAATTATCTGGCAGTGTGAAAGGATGCGGGTAAAGGTTTTCATGACCTTCAGTTTCTCAGTAATACATGTTAGTACCACCTCCCCTGATAAAGGGAATACACTGCAGAGATAGATTTTCTTGTTTGAAAGTCTTTTGCACAAGACAGACAAGTAAAGTGCGGATATACATATCCCACTAATTACTAATTAATAATATGAATGTTCTTAGACAATAGAAACTACACTTCTGGAGGTCTTGGGCCAAGGGGAATGCTTACAGAGGCAGAGAAGCAGAAGCCCAACTCTGATTGGTGTTCAAGAAGCTTAATAAAATCAGTAAAGATCAGACCTGCAAGGAAGATTACAGAGAGTGAGAAGCTATAATAGGGGCTACTTTGCTTTGCTTTAAGTAATCATGGCAACTATTGAGTGGAAACACAGCAGGTCAGAATTCAGACATTCCTCTCTGGTTCCCTTTACAATCTTTCATACCCTCTATCATCCATTCAAGTTAGGAAGATCAAGTCAGTTTCTCTGTAGCATTGAGATTCATCTGTTTCAGTCTCACTTGAGATTGAGCCATTTTCTCAATTTCACCCATTTGCGAACTGAAATTCCCTTGACAAGGTATAAGGACTTAATTGCTGTATAACAGCAGAAAAGACTACACACCTCACCACTTAATGAAAAACTTTCACCGAATACTTTTCCTAAGATTGCATTTGTTTATATATGTACAGAGAAAGTTGTCATTTTTTCCTGATTACCTCCCAAATCTTTTGGTTATGTTGCAACTAAAATTTATTTGATTGATGGCAATATATATTTCAGAGCTTAGGATTTCCAACAGTCACTCTTGGTAAGATAATAAGAGAAGAAAATTATTTTCACAAATCCTGAAAGATCCTTATATTGGTGTGTGTGTGTTTATTAATTCTTAAGAATGTAACTTACGGTTTTGCTATTAGATGTAATTATTCAAGGCCATCAAGCTATATGAGATGTTTGGGATGAATGTCCATACATAATATCAGTAGCAGTTAAGCTTTTGGTTAAGAGCATTTGAGTATCTTTTCACTGGCATTCAAAATCCACGGATTTTACCATTTGTTCCATGAGCCCTGATGCTTAGTTTGATGTAAGGAGAGCCAGGTGTCACCTACATACACAATAGGGTTATGTTACAGAGAGAATTCTTGAGCTTCGAGAACTCAAGTCTTTTCTAATGGCCAGTGAGCCTTCCTGCCGTTTGCTTTGGAGGGCAACAGTACCTCTGTTAGTTTTCTTGCTTCCCCGTGTTCTTCTTCTTCTTCTTTTTTTTTTTTTTTTTAATTTTTTATTTCTAGGAGAGAGAGAGAGAGACAGCACGAGCAGGGGAGGGTCAGAGAGAGGGAGATACAGACTCTGAAATAGGCTGCAGGTGCTGAGCCCGACGCGGGGCCCGAACCCCCCGAACCGCGAGATCATGACATAAGCGAAAGTCGGACGCTTAACCGACTAAGCCACCCAGGCGCCCCTTCCCTGTGTTCTTCTTGACAGTCCTGACTAGCATAGTGGCAAAATCATTGAATCTCACATGGGGTTATCTCATCGCTTAGGTGCCCTGAGTTCAAATCACATGGTGTACAGCTCTTGGATCTGATTAAGATAGTATTCAACTCCCACCCAGGTCACCGTGTCACCAGTTTGGATTTTGTATTTGACTTATAAGAAATATAAGTATCTTCCTGCCAAATATTAAAAAAAAACACATAACTTTGAACTTGATGGAATCTTACATTTTACCTCTCATGTATTTCCTATTTGTTTGAGGCACATAATTTTGCATAATAAACAATATCTGAGATTTGAAGGTTTATCATAGTTCTGTTTGGCTTACTCTCATATCTTTGAGGGCTTTTGACTGGCATTAATAAAATATGTTTGTTTTCAGAGACCCTGTAACAATAATGTTCAGGAAACAATTTCTTTTTTAAGCTCAAGTAGCCGAGTAAAATATACATAAAAAGGAATAATATTCATTGAGTTTGTTTTCTTTACATGAATGACAGCTTTCCTCTCCCATCTTTCAAAAAGAATATAAATCCAAAGTGCAGTCAATAATTTCATTGAATGCTGAGTTTGTATTTCCCATTTTATCTTTTATCAGCTTTTTGGTAGATAGCTTATAAGATTTGTTTAATATGGTTTCACAAATTTCTTGGATTCACTGATGGGTGTTTCTAAATAACTTACTGCTACCTAAAGTTATAAGAAATCTAAAAGGAGCTTTAAAAAATTTATTTTTTGGTAGCAGACCTGCCATATGTTGCTGTGAAATACAGCTTCAGGTTGATAGCATCTATTGTCCTACACACAGTAAAACATTTAAACACAACAAAAAGGAAGCAGTGAAAAGCAAGTCTCTTCTTACAGTGGGCCCATGCTTTCTTTTTTATCAGCAACCACTTATATAAAAAAGAATTCTCTGTATTCTCCCAGAAGTTACACACACACACACACACACACACACACACACACACACACACACAATCTTTTATATACATGCTGGGAGAATTTTAAACACATACCATTTTCTTTTTATACTTTCATATAATTTTTATTATCATTTATGTATAATAAAATGCACAGATCTTGAGTGTATAGTTAATTGATTTTTGAGAATTGCATACACCTGCGGAATCACCTAAGTAATGATTAAAAGAACACTTTCATAACTCCAGAAAATTCTTATATGCTCCTTTCACATCAATTCCTCTGCATGTTCAAACATTCTCACATTTCTTACACCACAGATTAATTTTGCCTGTTCTTAGAGTTCAGATAAATAGAATCATACTCACCAAGAGACAATATTTTTCTTAACATTTGTTGTTTTAGGCTTTGAATTTTAGTTTTGTTCATGATACTGTGATAGGGATCTATTATAATTTTCTAAAACTTTAGCAAATAGATATTTTAGGGTAGTCTATCCTTTTCCCATCAATTTATGGAGATATGCTGCTCATGTTTTATTCCAATTTTTCATAGAGATCCATTCTTTTCTGGTTCCTCTACTGTGATCATCACTGTACTCATGCCATAGTATCCTAATTACTATAGTTTGAAATAGGTTTTTATGTATACTAAGACAAATCCTATCTCCTTTCTTTACTTCAAAATTATCTTCAATATTCTTAACTTTTTATATTCCAGTGGATTTTGGGACAGCTTGCTGAATTTTATGTAAAACAATTTTAAAAAATAGATTATTTGAAAAACTTAACATGTGTACAATGCTGAGTTTCCCATACCTGAATGTGGTGTCACTGTTCACTCATCCAAGTCCTCTTTTATGGCCTTTAAAAGCATCCTGCTCCTTAAAAGTATTGCACATATGTTAGATGTGTTCCTTGATATTTTATATGTTTTGTTTTGTGGCAGGCAGAATAACGGACTCCCAAAGATAACCATACCTTATTTTCCAGAATCGATGAACATGTTAGGTTCCATGGCAAAGGGGATTTAAGGCTACAGGTGGAATTAAGATTGCTGATCAGCTGACCTTAAAATGGGGAGATGATCCTCAATCATCTGAATGAACCGAACATAATCACAAGGGACTTTACAAACAGAAGAGAGAAGTAGAAGAGAGGTCAGGGGTGCGATGACAAAAACGTTCAAAGTGATTGAATATGAGAAGGATATTGTTGTTTCTGCCTCTGATGATGAAGAGGACCATGAACCAAGGATTGTGGGCAATTTCTAAAAGGTGGGAAAGTCAAGGAAATAAATTTTCTCCTGGAGCCTCCAGAAAGAAATGCAGCTCTGCTAACACCTTGATTTTTGCCCTCTGAGATCCATGTTGGACTTACAGCCTCTGCAACTGCATAATAGTAAGTGGTATGGTTTAAACCACTAGTTGTGGTATCCAGGAAACTAATACACACCTCCACCAGTAATTGTATCTTTATTTCTCTTACAGTTTCCAATTTTCTATTTGATTATTTTCAGTATATAAGGAAAACACTTATTTTTGTGTGTTAGAGGGTATCTGTAGTTATATTTCCCATTCAATTTGGAATTTTACTGAGAGTAATAAAGTAGTGAAAGACAAAAAAAAAATCAAAAATTGAGAAATTAAAGAATTATAAAACAAAGAAACAAAAGGGAGAAGCAGAAATATAAAACTTAAGTCTTTGAAAAGATACCTTTAATAGACAAACTTCTAACAAGTATGATCAAGAGAATAAGAGAAAGCCTATCATATGTGTATATATGTCATATATATGATATGTGTATATGCTTCACTTCATAGATTCAAATTAATTTAAAAAGGCTTAATATTACAAATATAATAAGAAGTACATGTATATTATGTATTGTATAAATATGCATGTGCAGAGTCAAAAAGAAATAAAAATAGACCATAAAATAATTTATGTTGTATTACAAAAGACATACACATCATCAAAATATAAATGATTCTCCAGCTGAAAATATCTGTGATACACAATGATTGGAAGATGGTGACGGAGTAGGCAGACCCTAGGCTCGTCTCATCCCAGGTACACAACTAGGTAACCTTCCAATCATCCTAAATATGCCAGAAATCAACCTGAAGACTGACAGAACAAACTTCACAACTGAAAAGACAGAAGAAGCCACATTAAAGAAGGTAGAAATTGCATAGATGTGGTTTAGCGGAGAAACATATTGTGGGTGCTGTGGAGGGGAACGAGCCATGGTGACAGAGAAGAGCAAGAGAGAGAGGAGCACAAAGGGGAACTCACAAGGAGAACATTTCCTCAAAGCCATAGCTGGGAAAATGTGAAGGGCTGATTTTTGTGAGATCTTGCAACCAGTGAGGCTTAAAGGCTGAGGTTTTAAAGGTCAAGAGGCTTGGAGGAGATAGAGCCGGGAGGGCACAGCGCTGCCCCTGGAGAAAAGGGAAGCACAAAAGCATGGAAACAGCAATGTGACAAAAGCCTGCAACACACAGCAGGGAGATTAAAGCTCTTCTCATAGTGCTTCTCTGAGGGCCAGTGTTCCTGAAGCTAACCATCTCGGGGCAAAAAAGCTGAGCCACCTGTGGGAAGCAGCACAGCACCAACACAGGCTGCAGCACTTGCTTACGCCACACCCCATACCCCTATGCTCTGGTGGGACTGCCCTTCTCAGTCAAACTTGCTTCAGTCCCAGCACAGCAGGCCCCTTCCCCAGAAATCCAGCTGAAATCCCTGTCCACACCTCATCTCCCAAAGAGAGAAATCTGCAGGATTTCAGTTCTAGTGAAAGTAGCATCAGGTATCATTTAACAAGCGGACCAGAGCACACCTAGTTAAAACTTGCCACATTCTGACCAAACACTGCCCACTGCAGGGAAGGAAGAGCCTCTGTAGACAACTAGCCTGAAGGATGCAGCAGCTAAAACACAACAGCAGAGAGAACGCAGCACACACTGGAGACACTCCCTGAAGAACCAGTCCCTGGACACTACATAACCTCTTCATAAAGCCAGTACTCCCAGGAGCAGGAAACATAACAGATTGTCTAACACAGAGAAGAAGGCAGAGACAGACAAGACACCATCATGGAGGAACTCATCCCAAATGAAAGAACAAAATAAGGTGACTGCCAAAGATCGAAGCAAAACAGATTTAAGTAACTTGCCTAATGGTGAATTTAAAACAGCATAAGGATACTCACTGGGCTTGAGAAAAGAATGGAAGACTAAGGGAGACTTTTATCACAGAGATAAAGGAGTTTAAAAAGAATGAGTCAGAAGTGAAGAATGCAATAACTGAGATTAGAAACAGGCTTGCTGCAATGAACAGTAGGCTGGAAAAAGCAGAGGAGTGAATAGGTGATAAAGAAGACAAAATATTGGAAAGTAATGAAGATAAACAAAAGAAAGAAGAATTAAAGAACATGAGAATAGACAGGGTACTCAGTGACTCCATCAAATGTAATAAGATTCATAGAGTAGGAGTCCTAGAAGAGGAAAAGAAAGAAAATTATGCAGAAAATTTATTTGAGGAAATAGTAGCTAGAAACTTTCTTAACCTGGGGAAATAAATGGACATCTAGATTCAAGAGGCACAGAGAACTCCCATCAAAATCAATAAAAGCAGGCCAACACCAAGTCACATTGTAATTAAATTTGCAAAATATATTGATAAAGAAAAAATCTTAAAAGAAGCAAGACTGCAAAAGTCTTTAACCTATAAGGAAAGACTCATAAGGCCATCTTCAGATTTCTCAACAGAAACTTGGCAAGCCACAAAGGGAGTTGCATGATATATTCAAAGTGCTGAATGGGAAAATCTGCGGCCAAAAATACTCTCTCCAGCAAGGCTCTCATACAGAACAGAAGGATAGATAAAGTTTCCCAGACACATACAGCTAAAAGAACTTGTGACCCCTAAACCAGCCTTTTAAGAAATATTAAAGGAAGCACTTTGAGTGGAAAGGAGAGACCAAAAGTGACAAAGACAAGAAAGGGTCAGAGAAAATCTCCAGAAACAATATGAAAACAAGTAATAAAATGGCACTAAGTACATAACTAATAATAATTACTCCAAGTGTAAGTAGGCTGGATGCTCCAATCAGAAGATATAAGGTGTCAGAATAGCTAAAGAAACAACATAGCTATATGGTACCTACAAGAGACTCATTTCAGATCTAAAGACACCTGCAAATTGAAAGTGAGGGGATGGAGAAACATTTATCATGCAAATGGATGTCAAAAGAAAGCTGGAGTAATAATATTTATATTGGGCAATCAAGACTTTAACACAGACTGTAAAAAGAGACAAAGACATTATGTAACCATTGTAAATACTTATGCACTCAATCTGAAAGCACCCAAATATGTAAAACAATAACAAACATAAAGAAACTAATTGATACTAACACAAAAACAGTAGGCAAGTTTAATACCCCACTTACAGCAAAGCACAGGTCATCTAAGAAGAAAATCAATGAGGAAACAATGGCTTTGAATGACACACTGGAGCAGATGTGCAGATATAATCAAAACATTGCTTCCTAAAAGAGCAGAAAACACATTTTTTTCAAGTGCACATGAGACATTCTCCTGAATGGATCACATATTAGATGGCAAAATGTCCTCAACAAATACAAAAAGATTCAAATCATATGATGCACCTTTTCTGACCACAACACTATGAAACTAGACATCAGCCATAAGAAAATTTGGAAAGAGGACAAATACATGGAAATTAAACAACATGCTACTAAACAATGATTGCCATAGCAATCAAACAAAAAGAAATAAAAGACATCCAAATCAGCAAGGAAGAAGTCATATGTTCACTATTTGCAAATGTCATGATACTGTATATAGAAAACCCGAAACTCTACCAAAAAATTTCTAGGACTGATACACATTTTCAGTGAAGTTGCAGGATACAAAACCAACATACAGAAATCTGTTGCATTCCTATACACCAATAATGAAGCAGCAGAAAGTGAAATTAAGAAAACAATCCCATTTACCATTGGACCAATAAAATAAAAATATCCAGGAATAACCTTAACCAAAAAGGTGACACACTCGTACTCTGAAACACTTATGAAAGAAACTGAAGAGGGCACAAAGAAATGGAAAGACGTTCCATGCTCATGGAACGGAAGAACAAATATTGTTAAAATGTCTGTATTACCCAAAGCAATCTCTATCAAAATACCACCAACATTTTTTGTAAGCTGAAACAAACAGTTCAAAATTTTTATGGGACCACAAAAGGCCCCAAACAACCAAAGTAGTCTTGAAAAAGAAAGGCAAAGCTGGAAGCATTACACTTTTGGACTTCAAGTTATATTATAAAGCTTTGGTAAGCAAAACAGTACAGTACTGGCACAAAAATAGACATATAGATCAATGGAACAAATAGAAAATTTGATAATGAACCCACAGCTTTATGGTCAATTAACCTTTGACAAAGCAGGAAAGAACATCCAAGGGAAACAAGATGGTCTCTTCAACAAATGGTGTTGGTGATGACAACATGCAAAAGAATGAAACTGGACCACTTTCTTATATCGTACACAAAAATAAATTCAAAATAGGTTAAAGACCTAATGTGAGACATGAAACCATTAAAATCCTAAAGCCGAAAACAGGCTTTATGATGCAGACTTTATGACATGGGCAGTAGCAACTTCTTACTAGATAGGCCTCCAGAGGCAAGGGAAACAAAATAAAAAATAACTCTTGGAACTTCATCAAAAGAAAAAGCTTCTTCACAGTAAAGGAAAAATCAAAAGTAGAAGACAGCCTTCAGAATGGGAGAAGATATTTGCAAAAAAACATATCTGATAAAAGGTTAGTATCCAAAATATATGAAAAACATAAAATTCTACCCCCCAAAAATGAAAAATTCAGTTTAAAAAATAGTAGAAGATATGAATAGACATTTCTCCAAAGAAGATATGGCCAACAGACACATCAAAAGATACTCAACATCCCTCATCATCAGGGAAACACAAATCAAAACTACAATGAGATACCACCTCACATCTGTCAGAATGGCTGAAATCAATAACACAGGAAAACAACAGGTATTGGCAAGGATATGAAAAAAGAGGAAAGTTCATGCATCATTGGTGGGAATGCAAATTGGTGAAGCCACTTATAAAACAGTATGGAGGTTTCTCAAAAAGTTAAAAATAGAACTACCTTATCATCCAGTAATTGCACTACTAATATTTATCCAAAAAATAAGAAGATACTAATTCAAAGGGATACATACACCCTGATAATTATAGCAGCATTATCTACAGTAACCAAACTATGGAAAGAGCTCAAATGTCCATAAGGCAATAATGAATGGATAAAGAAAATATGGTATCTATATAAAAAGGAATATTTCTCAGCCATAAAGTGTGAAACTTTGCCATTTGCAACAACATGGATGGAACTAAAGATATATTATGCTAAGCAAAGAAGTCAGTCAGAAAAACACAAATACCATATGATTTCATGTATATGTAGAATTTGAGAAACAAAACAAATGAGCAAAAGGCAAAGGAGAGTCAAACCTAAGAATAGATGTAATTAGATGTAATTAATTTCTAATTTGATGTATTTTCCTTTTTTTTTTTTTTTTTTTGCTTTTCTTATTGCCTGAGGAGCAGTCTCAAAAACAAAAACAAAAACAAAAACAAAAACAAAAACAAAACCAAAACAAAAAAACTATGTATAAGACCAGTGTTACAGAGTTTACTATCTATGGGTTCTTCTAGGAGTTTATGGTTTAAGGTCTTTAGCATTGAATCCATTTTGAGCTTATTTTTGTATATGGTGTAAGATGGCAGTCCATTTACTCTTTTGCATTTAGCTGTCCAGTTTTCCTAACATCATTTATCAAAGAGACTGTCTTTTCCTCCATTCTTGCCTCTTTTGTCATAGTTTAATTGACAATGTAAGCATGGTCTTCTGGCCTCTCTGTTTCATTCCATTCATCTATGAGTCTGTTTTTGTGTCAGTACCATTCTGTTTTGACAATTAACGCTTTGTTGTATATCTTGAAATCTGGAATTGTGACGACCTCCAGCTTTGTTATTCCTTCTCAAGGTTGCTGTTACTTTTTGGTGTCTTTTGTGATTCCTTGTAAATGTTTGTATTATTTGTTCGATGAAAATTGCCATTTGTATTTTGATAATGATTACATTGAATCCGTAGGTAGGTTTGAGAAATATGGACATTTTAACAATATTATTTATTTCATTTCATGAGCACAGTATATATTTGCATTTATTTGTGTCATCTGCAATTTCTTTCATTGTCCTCTTAGAGCTTTCAGAGTACAGGTCTTTCACCTACGTGGTTAAATTTATTCTTAGGTATTTTATGCTTTTTGATACAATTGTAAATTCTTTTTAAATTTCTTTTCCTGTTAATTCATTATTAGTGTATAGAAATAGGACTGATTTCTGTATATTGATTTTGTGTCCTGCAACTATACTGAAGTCATTTATTACCTCTAGTAGTTTTTGGGTGAAGGCCTTAAGGTTTTCTATATATATTTTCATATCACCTGAAAATAGTTAGGTTTTACTTTTTCCTTTTTAATTTGGGTACCATTTTTTAAATTTTTTTCTTTTGTGATTGCTATGGCTAAGGCTTCGAATGCTATGTTAAATAAAAGCAGCAGGAGTGGACATCCTCCTGATCTTAGAAGAGAACCTTTCAACTTTTCACCATTGAGTATGTTAGCTGTGGCTTTATCATATATGACCTTCATTATTTTGAGGTGCATGTCCTTTATACCCACTTTGTTGACATTTTTATCATAAATGGGTGTTGAATTTTGTCAAATGATTTTTATGCATCTTTTGAGATGATCATATGATTATTCTCTGCTAATCTAGTGTAGGCTAATGTAATGTTGTGAATATTGAACCATCCTTGAATAAATCCTGCTTGATAATGATTATGATCCTTTCAACATAGTATTGAATGCAGTTTGCTAATATTTTGTTGGAAATCTCTGCATCTGTGTTCATCTATGTTATTTTCTGTTTTTGTGATGTCTTTGGTTTAGGTATGAGACTAATGCTGCCTCATAGAATGAGCTTCAAAGTTTCTCCCCCACCCTTAATTTTCTTGAATAATTTGAGAAGGATAGGTATTAACTCTTTCCATGTTTGGTAAAATTCACTTGTAAAGGCCATATGGTTCTGGACTTTTGTTTGCCAGGAGGTTTTTGATTACTGATTAAATTTCATTGCTCGTTATAGCTCTGTTCACATCTCATATTTACTTCTGATTCAGTCTTGGAAGATTGTATGTTTCTAGGAATTTATTTGCTTCTTCTAAGTTGTCCAGTTTGTTGGCATGCAATTGTTCATAGTAGTCTTTTATGATCCTTTGTATTTCTGTGGTCCTTTAGGTGTAAGTTTTGATTATTTATGTGAGCTTTTCCTTGCCCAGGGAGGGCAGGACTCAGATTTGAAAATCTCTGGGATCTTCAAAAGGATATGATCATGGGAATATATGATAAAATCAGTATCATTTAAGGTTCCTATTTACAAACTAATTGTGTCCTGCTGTGATATGATAGATTTTATAGGGCAGAGTGTTTCCCAGATGTCAGGTAAGGATTTGAGCACAAAAGGTAATAATTACACAAAGGAAAACCAAAGCCTTATTTTACATAATAACTACAGAGATAAGATTTTCATTCTTTTTAGGCTTTCCCGTATAGCAATTAGTACAACTGAAAAGACATTTAAAAAAACAAAATTTTAGAGTACAAACTTGGACTACATTTTAACAACTTTGCTTAATTTAATCAGAATTAACCTTGTAAGTTCCAAATTAAAAATTTTTTTGTAATACTTAAAATATATCTATTAGTGCATATTCTGATAGGGGAAGGAAGAATAGCTGCTTTTCCTTACAGTAGTTACATAAGTATTTACAACTATCTTATTCAAGAGTAGAAAAATTGAAAAACAATTATATTTATAGTTCAAAATTTGGAGAATTAAGATATTGCTATTAGAAGAGGAAATTGAATTATTTTACAACTTAGCAGTGTCACCTGCCTCATTTGAAGATCATTAGAAAACATTAAAACTTGTTCTTAGACTTTCTTGAGAGATCTAAATGCCATGAATGGCATGCAGAGATGTTTAACCAGCAAGAATAAGTAGGTGAAATTTAACAGTGGTTCCAACTGGTGACATTTTATTGAGAGATGATTACCAAACTCTAGAGTTCTCTTTTTGTAGCCCCCTCAGAATGGAAGACGAATCTTGAGGTATTATAACACATATGCTATGACCCGTCTAAGGGACAAAGGACAACAAAATTTGCTTGAAAGATACTATTCTTGAATAAGTCACTTTGAAACTTAGTTACCTCATTTGTAAACAAAGTTCATACTATCTGGCCATTCCGCCTATAACAAGTGATGTGTGGGAATGGATGCTGAGGAGTAAAGCCTGAGAAAAGCTCAGCAATGCATCTTGCATATTGCCTTGAAATGCTTTGTGTGTATCACAAACATTTCCCTATTTTTTTGTCACCTGTGTCTTTCATATTGCTTTCTTAGCACTCATTTCTTTCCTTTGGCTTTATGTTTGACAACACTAACTATCTTTTACAAAGATTCACAGGAGCCACAGTTTGGGGAGGTTCATTGTTTGCCATCTGTACAGAGAACAACAATGAAGAGTCTTGCAAGAGTTATCCTTTAGCTTTGTGAAAAATTTCTGGCTAATGGAATTAGAACCAAAAAAACCTAGTAAACTTTATTCCTTACTGAATTTTCAATATTGATCAATCTTAAGCATTTCTTAGCAGTAAGTGAGTGAGTGTGAGCTCAATTTAAGAAAGCAGTATCAAGAGATTAGGAAGGGGAGAGGACTGGCATAAAATTTTATGTTGGACTTTTATCCATATCAAAACTACTAAAATAGGGACACCTGGGTGGCTCCATCCATTGGGCATCCAACTTCAGCTCAGTTCATGATCTTGCAGTTTGTTAGAGCCCTGCATCGGGCTCTGTGCTGACAGCTTGGAGCCTAGAGCCTGCTTTGGATTCTGTGTCTCCCTATCTCTACCCCTCCCCTGCTCATGCTCTGTCTTCCTCCTCCTTTCTCTCTCTCTCCCTAATGTATAAACCTTAAAAAAATACTACTAAAATAACCACTTGAAATAGGAAGATAATGATGATCATGATGATGGTGATGATGATAACAACAATAACACTTTTGAAAAGTTAATTTATTGAATATTTTTTTTTCTCTCTCAATTATGAACATGGTTATATTTCCTGCTTTTCCAGTGTCGTGGAGGTTAGAATATAATCAAGTTGATGCAAAGAGAAACATAAATGTTCCATTTCTGGCACACCTGAGCTTGTGGACCAAGTTCATACTTGCTGTAACTTACTGAATTTACAGATGTGGGCAAAGTGGTTGTTGGAAGACACAACCACCAGGGACCCTAAGTGTTCCCGCATGTTCTTGGCTAGAGAAATCAAAATGCAAGACCCTAACTACTCTTTACTGTGATAATTTCTCAAGATTATGTTTGCTGCAAATAACCTTGAAAGATGTAGTAATATCTTTCCCTAGACAAAGAGCAGGGCTCCTTCCTCTTACTATAAACATAGTGAATATCTTAAGCTCAGTGTTCTTCTCCTGTAATCCAATCCAACAGGACAGAGACAGAGTGATTAAGAATATATCTGTAATAGACCAGAACAAAGATTCTAGACTGCTGAATACTGCTAAGGGAAGAGATGGAGTGTCTGTATATACATAGAAGTTACATGCAATGCCTCTGAAAGTGTGAGGACAGCCATCTTGGTCACTCGCCAGCCGTTGTAGGGAACCATTGGACCTGGTCAAATGAAGTGCACATCTCCCCTATGACTCAGAATTTTGCTCAAGTAATTTAACTCATTTTGAAACAAGAATAAATGTTAGCTGGTTCTTGGATCATCCTTATTCCAGAAATCTGTGAGGATGTCCATCACCGTGTTGTTTGTGATGGCAGGAAAACTGAGATGATTTGTGTGTCTTTTTCTTTGGATGAGTAGGTCACATATGAAGTGTGCACATCATGGAATCCATTTTTAACTTAGAAGTAATACACTATGTATAAAACAATATGATCTAATTTTAAATCTTAATGCTAAATATAAAAAATAAGAGTTAATAATAATGACACAATACCTTCTCTGCACATTAGGAATACATACACTCTAAACAACTTTGGTTTTATAAGAACCCATGTATTTAGGGGTGCCTGGGTGGCTCAGTTGGTTAAGCATCCAACTTTAACTCAAGTCATGATCTTGTGGTTCATGAGTTTGAGTGCAGCGTCAGGCTCTGTGCTGACAGCTCAGAGCCTGGAGCCTGCTTTAGATTCTGTGTCTCTCTTCTTCCTGCCCCTTCCCTTCTCTCTCTCTCTCTCTCTCTCTCTCTTTCTCTGTCTCTCTCTCAAAATGAATGAATGAATGGATGGATGGATGAATGGATGAATGAATATTGAAGAAACATTTTTTAAAGAACCCTTGTATTTATACATATTAAATGCTTGAAAAAGCATGTCCTTGGTGACTGAAAGATGAAAGAAAATAATGACAGGATGAAATAAAATAAATAAATAGATTAAAGCAAGAGAGGAGGCTTGCATAAAGCAATATGACAGTAAGCCATGTGTAGCCCTCTATGCCCAAGGTTAAAAAATGCATGTGTTGGGGCGCCTGGGTGGCTTAGTCGGTTAAGCATCCGACTTTCGCTTAGGTCATGATCTCGCGGTTCATGGGTTCGAGCCCCGTGTCGGGCACTGTGCTGACAGCCAGTTCAGAGCCTGGAGCCTGTTTCAGAGTCTGTGATTCCCTCTCTCTCTGACCCTCCCCTGCTCACACGCACTCTGTCTCTGTCTCTGTCTCTCTCTCTCCTAGAAATAAATAAAACATAAAAAAAAATGTGTGTGTATTTATATGTGCTAAGTAAGGTACAAATGCTAAGAATTCCAACAGGTAGTGTGGATGGTTCAGCCTTGGTTAAGGTTATCCATTACTTCTGATGAATTCTTTTTCCCTCTTTAGAAAAAAAAAAAATGTTGCGTTAAGAACATTTAATATGGCATGTATCCACCACACATTTTAAGTCTACAGTGCATTATTGTTGACTATAGGCACAAGGTTGTATCTTTTATCTAGAGTTTATTCATTTCATTAATTGAAAGTTTAGGCCTGTTGACTAGTAACTCCATTTCCCTCTCTCTCCAGCCCATAATAACTATCATTCCACCTGGTTGGACCTTGAGGATATTGTGTTAAGTGAAATAAGACAGGAACATAAAGACAAATTCTTCATGATTACACTTATATATGAGGTATCTAAAATAGATAGATTAATGAAATCAAACACTAAAAGGATGGTTATTACCACAATACATACATACATACACACGTGATTTATTTCCTCCCCTAAAGTCACAAAAGAACCTCTTCTGCTCTGTGAAGTAGTAAGAGGTCAAGGTATTTACTGGTGGTAAGTAGAAGCAGGACAGAATTGAGGCCATGGATGTAGGTCCTAAATCATACCAAGACAGCTTTTAAATTTAAAGAATAATTGGGTTGAAATTTTGTACTTAGTAGAGAAATTTCTTCCTTAGGTTGAAAAAAAACCCACATTGTCTTTATCTAGAAGACACACATCCCTTAGAAATATTTCACTTCAAAAGATTTTCAAGTATTAGGTGGCTACTTAAGGCCCTGCCTCACGTTGGAGGGGGAGGTTGGAGTGCGTAGTATTCACATTCCTTTTACATAACACTTCTGTTGCATTAGTTTTTTTTTTTAAATTTTTAATGATTATTTATTTTTTAGAGAAGGACAAAGTGTGAGCAAGGGAATGGCAGAGAGATAGGGAGACAGAATCTAAAGCAGGCTCCAGGCTCTGAGCTGTCAGCACAGAGCTCATCATGGGGCTCAAACCCACAAACTGTGAGATCATGACCTGAGCTGAAGTCAGACACTTAACTGACTGAACCACACATATGCTCCTCCATAAGGTTTTTTCTTTGGAATTAATTTTAATTAAATGTTTTGTGCCTCATCTTCATCTTTGTGTCTGTTCTCTAAATGGGTATGATAAAAATAGTATCTACCTCATAGTGTTGTTAGGAATATTAAATGAGTTAGTCATTAAAAGCAATTAGAATATGGCCTGGCACATAGTACACATTATATTAATGTTAAACAATAAATTTGAAAGATCCATAGTTTTATGTGCTTTCTATATTTGATTTTATTTGAAAAGTTTTGAGGTTTATAACAAAGAACTACTTTAATGAAATTGGGGGAAATGTATCTGTAACACAGGAATTCCAGTTTTTTTTTTAAATGCTTATTTTTAAATTTTTTTAATGTTTTCTTTTTTGTAACTCCATTATAATTAACATAGAGTGCTATATTAGACTTGAGCCTTTACCTACAAAGCTGTCATCATCAAGACAGTATGGTATTGGCACAGAAACAGACACAGAGACCAATGGAATGGAACAGAGAACTAAGAATTGGACCCACATATGTATGGCCAACTAATCTTTGACAAAGCAGGAAAGAGTATCCAATGGAAAAAAGACAGCCTCTTTAACAGATGGTGCTGGGAGAACTGGACAACAACATGCAGAAGAATAAAACTAGATCATTTTCTCACACCATACACAAAAATAAACTCAAAATGGATAAAGGACCTGAATGTGAGACAGGAAACCATCAAAACCCTAGAAGAGAAAGCAGGAAACAACCTCCTTGACCTCAACCACAGCAGTTTCTTACTTGACACATCCCCAAAGGCAAGGGAATCAAGAGCAAAAATGAACTATTGGGACCTCATCAAGATAAAAAGCTTCTGCACTGCAAAGGAAATAATCAGTAAAACTAATAGGCAACTGATGGAATGGGAAAAGATAGTAGGAAATGACGTAGTAGATAAAGGGCTAGTACCCAAAATCTATAAGGAACTCACCAGACTCCACACCCAAAAAACAAATAATCCAGTGAAGAAATGAACTGAAGATATGAACAGATACTTCTCCAAAGAGGACATCCAGATGGCCAACAGATACATGAAATGATGCTCAGTGTCCCTCCTCATCAGGGAAATACAGATCAAAACCACACTGAGTTACCATCTCATACCTGTCAGAGTGGCTAAAATGATCAAATGAGGAGACTCTAGATGCTGGCAAGGATGTGGAGAAACGGGCACCCTCCTACACTGTTGGTGGGAATGTAAGCTGGTGCAACCCTTCTGGAAAACAGTGTGGAGGTTCCTCAAAAAATTAACACTAGAACCCCCCTATGACCCAGCAGTAGCACTGCTAGGAATTTACCCAAGGGATACAGGAATGCTGATGTATAGGGGCACATGTACCCCAGTGTTCATAGTAGCACTCTCAAGAATAGCCAAAACATGGAAAGAGCCTAAGTGTCCATCAACTGATAAATGGATCAAGAACATGTGGTTTATCTATACACTGGAATACTACATGGCAGTGAGAATGAATGAAATCTGGCCATGTGTGCCAACATGGATAGAACTCAAGGGTGTCATGCTGAGTGACATAAGTAAGGCAGAGAATGACAGATACCATGTTTTTTAACATATAGGTGGATTAAGAGGAACTTAACAGAGGACCATGTGGGAGAAGAAGGGGGAAAATAGTTGGGGAGAGGGAGGGAGGCAAACCATGAGAGACTCTTGAATGCTGAGAACAAACTGAGGGCTGATGAGGGTGAGGGAGAGGGGAAGGGGGGTGATGGGTATGAAGGAGGGTACTTGTGGGGATGAGCACTGGGTGTTATATGTAAACCGACTTGACAATAAATTACTTAAGAAAAATAAATAAATAAATAAATAGAGGTATGAAAATTTGAAAGTGTAACTCTTTACCTATATAGTCCTAGTGTAGGCCGCTCCTCATTTCTCTGAATCATTGCAAAAAACCCAAAGTAGATGTCATTTTTATAAATAATTCTTTATAAATAAAGCTTTTTATTTCTCAAAAAAATAAAAATAAATAAATTTTCTATTCCTTGCCACTTCAGTTTTGATAGTTTGTATGTTTCTAGAAATTTATGCTCTTCTTGTAGGTTGTATAATTTGTTGGCATGTAATTTTTCATAATTCTGTCTTCTAATTATTTGTATTTCTGTCGCATTGGTTGTTATTTCTCCTCTTTCATTTATACTTTTATTTATCTGGGTTATCTCTCTTTTTGTCTTTTTATGAGTCTGGCTGGAGGTTTATCAATTTTGTTGATCTTTCAAAGAACTAATAGTTTCATTGATCTGTTGTATTGTTTTAGTTTCTATTTCATTTATTTTGGCTCTAATCTTTATTGTTTCCTTTCCTCTGGTGGTTTGGGGTTTTGTTTGTTCTTTTTCTAGCTCCTTTAGGTGTAAGTTTAGGTTATTTATTTGAGATTTTTCTTGCTTCTTGAGATAGAGTTGTATTGCTTTATACTTCCCTCTTAGAACCAATTTTGGTGCATCAAAGATTTTTGGACTCTTGTGTTTTCATTTTTTTTTTTTCCCCTCTGTGTAATGTTTGATTTCTTCTTTGATTTCTCACTTGACCTGTTCTTTGTTTAGTAGCATGTTATTTACCTCCATGTATTTGTGTTCTTTCTGGATTTTTTCTTGTGATTGAATTCTAATATAGCATTATGGTGAGAAAAGATGCATGGGCTGAATTTAACCATTTTGAATTTGTTGATACTTGTTCTTTGGACTAATATGTGACCTATTCTGAAGAGTGTACCATGTGTCCTTGAGAAGAATGTGTATTCTGCTGTTTAGGGTGGAATATTCTGAATATATCTGTTAAATCTATCTGGTCCAGTGTGGCATTCAAAGCCACTGTTTCCTTATTGATTTTCTGTTTGAATGATCTGTCCACTGATGTAAGGGGGCTGTTAAAGTCCCCTATTATTATTGTATTATTATGGATTTTTATATTTGTTATTAATTCTTTTATATATATGTGTGCTCTCATATTGATTGCATAAATATTTACAATAGTTACATCTTCTTGTTGCATTGCCTTCTTTATTATTATATAGTGTCCTTCTTTGCCTCTTATTACAGTCTATGTTTTAAAGTCTATTTTGTCTGATACTAGTTTTGCTACCCTGGCTTTCTTTTTGATACCCATGTACATGATAAAATGTTTCTCCATCCTTCATTTTCAGTTTGCATATATCTTAAGGTCTGAAATGAATCTCTTATAGGCAAATATGATGGATCCATTTTTTAATCCACTCTGTCACTTATCAGTTGTAGCATTTAGTCCATTTACATCAAAGTAATTATTGACAGGTATGTGTTTACTGCCATTTTGTTACTTGTTTTGCAGTTGGTTTTGTAGTTTTTCTGTGATCCTTTCTTCTCTTACTCTCTTTCATGGTTTGCGAGGTTTCTTTAGTGATACACTTGGATTCCTTTCTCTTTATTCTTTGCCTATCTATTACTAGATTTTAATTTTTTTTTTTAATTTCTAGGAGAGAGAGAGAGAGACAGCGTGAGCAGGGGAGGGTCAGAGAGAGAGGGAGTCACAGACTGAAACAGGCTCCAGGCTCTGAGCTGGCAGTCAGCATAGAGCCCGACGCGGGGCCCGAACCCACGAACCACGAGATCATGACCTAAGTGAAAGTCTGACGCTTAACCGACTAAGCCACCAGGCGCCCCATTATTACCAGATTTTGATTTATGCTTACCATTAGGTTTGTAGGTAATATCTACATAAAGAAGTCTATATCAAATAGATGGTCACTTAAATTTGAACCCATTATTTACTCCTCTCTCCCCACCATGTTTTAGATATATGATGTCATATTATGCATCTTTTTATTTTATCAGTACCTTGACTGGTTTTTATAAAAACATTTATTTTTACTCATTTTTTGGGTTTGGTTTGTTTTGATTTTACTTTTCATACTCTTACTTATGGTCTCCCTTCCCTTCCCTCCCCTTCCCTCCCCTTTTTTTTACACTTGGTGGAGTCACTGAACTGCCTAAGACTGTTCTCACATTGCATAGTTGTTGTTGTTGTTGCTGTTTATTTCTCTTCTCTCATTTGGTCATTTTGGTTACTTTATGTTACTCTGTCTTCCAGGTCATTAATTTGTTCCTCTGCTTCCTCTAGCCTTCTATTTATTCCATCAAGTGTATTTTTTAACTAGTTTATTGTCAAGTTGGTTTCCATATAACACCCAGTGCTCATCCCCACAAGTGCCCTCCTCCGTGCCCATCAACCCCCTTCCCCTCTTCCCCACCCCCATCAGTCCTCAGTTTGTTCTCAGCATTCAAGAGTCTCTCATGGTTTGCCTCCCTCCCTCTCCC
This sequence comes from Hyaena hyaena, assembly GCF_003009895.1. Lineage (NCBI taxonomy): Eukaryota > Metazoa > Chordata > Mammalia > Carnivora > Hyaenidae > Hyaena > Hyaena hyaena. The sequence goes on along the minus strand of NW_024082251.1, from coordinate 49,265 downwards.
CAACTATTTTCCCCCTTCTTCTCCCATATAGTCCTCTGTTAAGTTCCTCCTAGTCCAACTATATGTGAAAATATATGGTATCTTCTCTGCCTGACTTATGTCACTCAGCATAACACCCTTGATGTGTTATCACATCCATCCATGTTGCTACACATGGCCAGACTTCATTCTTTCTCTCATTGCCATGTAGTATTCCATTGTATAGATGAACCACATCTTCTTGATCCATTCGTTAGTTGATGGTCCATCAAGTGTATTTTTAATTACATTTATTGTGTTCTTTATCTCTGAGTGGTTGTTGGTTTTTTCCTCCTTATTTAGTGTCTCACTGATGTCCTTCACTCTTTTCTCTTAAATCCTAGACTTTAAGTTTCTCTTTGTAGGAACTCATGACATTTACCCCTCTCACTTTCAAAGCCCAATGTTATAGGGATTCATTTTCCCCATGGGATCCTGGATGTGATAGTCTATTTCTCACCCTTATCTGTGACCCAAGCTCTATCCTGACCAATGTTGACCACGGCTGTTTTGCTCCCAAACCATGTCTCCATCCTTCTTACCTTCTTCTTTGTGGCCTTTTCTCTGCCTTTAGTCGTGGAGTTTGTTCTGCCAGTCTTTGGGTCATTTTTCAGGTTATTTACACTGATGTGAGTGTTATCTAGTTGCATTCATGGGAGGAGACGAACTTAGGGTCTCCTATTCCACTATCTTCCTAGCTTTCTGGAGTCTACTAGGAATTTTTATAATACAACACAAATGATACTGTAAAGTTTATACAGCCCCTTTTTCATTCGCATGTAATATTTGGCTTTTGTTGTTAATTTGTGTTTTCTAAAAGTTTTGGGAGTAATTTGGGGTAATGCCAAACTGAAATGACAAATTTCTATATATCTATGAGCTTCTGAGAAATTAGTGTTAGGGTTAACATTTTTATCATTATACACTCAGTGTTTTAGTTCACATTTTGCAAAATCGCTAGTCATTGAAGTAATGGCAAGCTTACTTGGAGAGAGACGGTATGAGATATTTTTTCTTTGGGCCGATCTGCATATTAAAGGTTGAAGGTAAGATCCTAACAATGAGAATTACTTTTTGAAAATGGAATATGCCCTTTCCATGTTTTAGCTATTGTGGAGAGTGCTGCTATGAACATTGGGGTGCATGTGCTCCTATGCATCAGCATTTCTGTATCCCTTGGGTAAATTCCTAGCAGTGCTATTGCTGGGTCATAGGGGAGTTCTATTGTTAGTTTCCTTAGGAACCTGCTGCGAAATAAGTGAGGCAGAGAAGGACAAATATCATATGTTTGCACGTATAGGATGATTAGGAGGAACTTGATGGAGGAACAAGGGGGAGAAGAAGGAGGGAAATGGTGGGGGAAAGGAAGAGAGGCAAACCATGAGAGACTCTTGAATGCTGACAAAAACTGAGGACTGATGGATGTGGGGGGAGGGGGGATGGGCATGGAGGAGGACANAAAAAAAAAAAAAAAAGAAAATGGAATATGCCATTTGTTTGTTGAATTATTTTAATTCTCCTTTGTATGTGTATGAAAAGCTACAAAACTTCTAGTGTGTTAAAACTTCTTAATCCCAACTGTGAGAATGCACTTAAAGTATTTGCATACCACAAACTGTATTCTGTTTCATAAAATGTTTCAATCAAGTTATAGTAGCCCATGGAAACAGTAACTTGTTATACTACATTAGAATAACAGGAGCATATCTAAGAAATGCCCTGATAAAAGATTAGTATGCCAAGGTTTAGTCAGTGTTAATATGAAAAAGATGACATTGGCAAAAAGTAATATTTCAGACTTTGGGAAATGCTTCCAATACTGAAGCTGCTGTGCCTTTGATTTTATTTTCTAGGTCATTGTTTCCTGAGCTAGATGCTGAACCCCCAGTGGGACTGTGAAGATATTGTGAGTGTTCTTGGTGATCAGAGCAGAAGAGATCCAACAGTGGTAGGTAGCAGTGAGAGACTGCAGGCAATTATATAAATGAACCAGATGCCCTCTCTCCCTGTGCCCTCTTAGTAGCTCCACATCAACAGGCTTTCTTCTAGTCTTTTCAGATCTAATGCCTTGCTGAAAGACAGATGAGTACTGGTAACTTTCTCCTTTTTTTTTTTTTTTTCCTTTCCTTTCCTTAATAATTATAGCTAATGACTATTGAGCAATTACTTTGTGCTATGAGACAATGCAGTGTTTGTAAATTGAGTAGACTATTTCATTTAAACTTCAGCATAATTCTGTGAGATAGATACTATTTTTTTTCCTCCAGCTCATAAATGGAGAAGCTGAGGCTTGGAGAATTTTAGTGATTTCCAAGGCAGTCAGCTAAAAAAAGATGTTGTAGATATTGAACACAGGCAGCCTGAATGTAGGACCCCCGGTCTTTTCTCTCTATTCTCCTTTTGTTTTCATTATCAAATCTTACTGGATGAAATGGCCTAAGAACTTTTTCTCTATCATTATGAACTAGGCTGAGGACGCAAAGTAAGCCACCTCAGTGGAGCAACTCAGAATATTCTGAGCTTTTACAAATGGCAAAAATGGTTCCTACAGAGATTAAGAAAGGTCCCTTAGAATCCTCAGTCTCTAATTAAGAATTACTTTCTCTAAGGAGAGAAGGAAAAATTATTTTAAAAATGCAGCAGATATGGGTAGGACACAGAGGATGATAAAAGTTTAGAGCCTTTTCAATTCTCTGGCTCCTCAGACTGCTTTGACACGGTTAAAATTTTTGAGTGATGATGACATCACTGTGTAAGAATTTTTTGGTCTTTTTGATAAAAATGCTAAAGTGTCTCCCTCTTACCTTCTCTTTGCTTCCTTCTGTTATCTCCTGCTTCTGATGAAGGAAACTGTGTAATACTGTTGTCATTGGGGAGAATTAAGTGACACATTTAATAGTTGAATTCTTCCAAATGAATTCCAAGCTTAATAGAAATGGAATTTCTAGTAATGATGGCAAAGAATTGGGGCATTTTCTTCCACAAACAATTTTTTTTAAAAACAGTAGTTTTTAAGACAGTAGTATTAGAGATAATTAGTTGAAGGTACTGGACAGTGTCCAAGGCAGACAGCAAAGTGAGAAAAAACACTCTTGAAAGATTGCTCTTACATTGGTTGACAGAGACACGTCTATGACTTTCTAACATAGGGTGCTCTCCAAACCCAACTCTGGCTCAAGAAAACCTCAGCCTTGCTAGTGTGAAGAGGAAGGTATTCAGGTTCAGAGCCACGGAAACACTGGTAAGTTATGGAGGAATTTTGGAAGGGAGAAAACCACATTTACCTAACTGTTTCACTTTTCCTGTCAAATAGGCTTTAGAGCTATCTTCCTACTGATTCTCTCACTGCTCTGAGATAATCTGTAATCTCATATATTTGTTTATATTATCTGTTTTTTAAAACTGGAATTTACGTGAAAAGCAGTGTATAGGTTGGCATATTTGAGACACAGCAGACATATGAGGTCTTTATGTTTAACTTTGGCGGTGGGCGGAAGCCTTCCTTTGGGAGACAAAAGCTATAAAGAGTGTGGAGGGGAAAAAAACAGATAAATTCTTTAAAAGAAAAACTTGCCTTTGGTCATTCTTACTATACTTCTGGTTGTTCATATGGGAAATAATCCATTGGATACCCAAGTGTTATGGCCCATTAATTTGGATAGCCCTAGGAACAAACTAAGGTGACATATGTGTTCAGGATAGATCAGTGGTTTGGGAGAGACTAAACTGTTTATTGGAATTGCATTGATTTGGGAGTATTGTCCAGATTTAGATACACCTTGGAAAGGAGGAGAACAAAGATCTAGCCTGGCCTGAATTCTTATCATCTGCTGCACACCATGGCCATCAGTTTTACTACACACATATCACTCTACTGGAGACAGAGTCAGTCTCGGGTGACTGTATTAGTTAAGGTTCTTCAGAGAAACAGAACCAGTCAGATAATATACATATATAAAGAGATGAAATGTAAAGAATTGGCTCATGCAGTTGCAGAGGCCAAGAAGTCTCAAGAGCTCCAATTAACAAACTGGAGACCAAGGAGAGCCAATGGTATAGTTCTAGTCTAAGTCTAAAGACTTGAGAACCAGGAGAGCATATAGTGTAGGTTCTAGTCCAAGGCTGGATCTGAAAGGAGATGAGTAATGTCCCAATTTAAAGACCAGCAGAAAGAGAAAACTCTTTCTTACTCAACCCTTTTATTCTATTCAGGGTTTCCATGATTTGGATGAGGCCCATGCATACTGGAGAGGGAATTCTGCTTTACTCAGTCTACTGATTCACATGTTAACCTCATCCAAAACACTTTCTCACAAACACCCAGAGTAATGTTTAACCTAATATCTTAACACCCCATTGGTCAGGTCAGGTTGACATAGAAAATTGACCATCACAGTGACACATGGTGAACTAGGCCTCTCTGGTTAATCCCTTTGGCCAAAAACCCGACCTTGGTTAGAAAAGCACATCTCATAACCTCATGTTTCTGGTGGGGCATAGGTTCTTCTCGGCCAAATTCTTTTTACCTAAAGATTCAATAAGTACTATAGTGAAGATATTACAGCGCCACCAAGGCAAAAATAGAAACTGGTTAGCATTCCTAGGTAATACTTGGCCAAAACAAATATATCTTCGAGAGAAATGCCTTGAGCATGCCTTGGGAGAAATCCGAAGCTGACTATTAACACAGGTCAGCCTTGTTAAGGGCCATAATAAAGAAAAACAGTGCTATGAGAGTAAAGGGGTAAGGGACAGGGAAAGGCATTTTAGCTGTGTCTTAGACTTTTTCATCATTTGTATTCACCTTTGCTTATTTGGGGCACTTTTTTTTAGGTGATATATAATTCACATACCATAAAATCTACCATTTCATATTGTAAAATTCAGTGATTTTCAGTATATTCATATGGTTGTGAAACCATACCATTATCTAATGCCAGAAAAAAATTTTCATTCTCAGGGCTTATTTTTGCAACACATAAGTGTGTGGGTTTTTCTTTTTTTCCACCATCATTTGTAAATCTAAAGGCCTATCAAATGCTACAGCTTCAGTTTATTAGTGAAAAATGTTGATTATTGATGTAGACAGAGAAGCAGTTGCTTTTTAATTTATTACACAAAACCTCTTGCTTCATATGGTATGTCATCAATAAGTTTTCAATTTATACAATTTGAGAATGAACCCTTATCAGTTTCTCATACTGCATCTTTGCCCTAAGATTTTTACTATAATTTCACATTGTCGTTCTTATGTTCCCATCAACTGTGTGACTTTTCCTTTTTAGGGAAGCAAGTTCTGTTACTAAATAGCTTGCTTCCTAAGCCTTTTTGTTAAACCTTTAGTCTGTTTTGGGATTCCAACTGCCATTTAAAATAATCAAATCTTGGGGTACCTGGGTGGCTTGGTTAAGCATCTGACTTCGGCTCAGATCATGATCTCACAGTTCATGAGTTTAAGCCCCACATCGGGCTCTGTGCCGACAGCTCAGAGCCTGGAGCCTGCTTCAGATTCTGTGTGTGTGTGTGTCTCTCTCTGCCCCTTCCCTGTTCATGCTTTCTTTCTCTGTCTCACATAAATAAGCAAACAAACAAATAAATAAATAAATACATTTTTAATAAGATAAAATAGAATAATCAGCATCTTCACTTGTTAAATGACTGTAATGTGTGGTTCAGTGTTGTCTCAATTTTGCTGGAGGTATCACAGCAGTTGAAAGGTCTTTGTACCAGACTCCATGCAAGGGAAGATCAACTTGGTTTACCAGCTCATTTAAAATCCACTGATAAGTACCTTTCACTATAAAAATGGATTTTGCTTTTTGTCTGTGTCACTTGTTGCAGTAGGACAGCAGAATGACCCAGATTATAAATAATTATATATCTCTAACCATATCAGAATTGTCTATAGACCTGAGCCTAGAAATCTCCTTTTTCATCTCAAAGCGTGGCTCCAAAATTCATCACGTTGCATTGTCATACATGTCTGCAAAACACAAACAAGTGCTATATAAAATGGAAGGGTATAGTAAAGAACCCACAGAATTTTCAAAAACATATAGTATGACAGTACAATTGACTTCTACGTGACCCAGTCTGTGCCTTGCAGTGTTTGCAGTCACAAAGTATCAAGGAGAAAGCTCCGCCACAGTGTTTTAAAAGTCTCTTTTTTAGAATGAGATTTCCCTTTGTTTCTCTATTCTACTAGCAGAAATTGTTGGCATTGGGCAAAGGGAGGCTGAGAAAGGTGATGTGAGGCAGAAGCTGCCATCAATCTGCTGCCCTCCCTGTGTTCCAGACCCACTGTTTATTACTGGCTATCCATTTCTTGTATTAATACCTGAAAAGAACCCAATTAAATCTTGTCTTACTAATTTCTAATATTGTCATAATCTATTTATTTAATATGCAATGCTGCTAACTTTGAGCCACTATCAGGAGGAGATACATCTCAAATTATTTTTCTGCTGGTGCTGTGTTGCTCAGCTCTCTGGCCTTGTAAGTTGTGTGCTCAGTGGTATTTGACCTAGCAGGAGTCACTGAGCTGCTGAGTCAAAGGTCAGATGAGCAGAAACCCCGTTGCCTGGTACTAGCCTCCCTTTAGTACTTAGCAACTCTAATTGCCTGTTTACTTGTCCATTTTCCCCACTGAATTGGATGTTCCATGAAGGAAATTTTTTTCTTCCTTTACTTACTATTCATTTCCCTGTATGTTATGTAACACCCTGTAAAAGCCAAATGTTTCCTAAGTGTTTACATCTTGAGTGAATGCTGAACTCCCTAAAACATCTTGTATCCTCCTGCTTCATACTTATTTGTGAAGACAACTAAACTCTAACAAAATGTTCATAGTAGTCTTATTTTAACAGCGGCAAACCCCAGTAGGCACTGAACTAGAGCCTAATTCAAAAACGTATTAAAAAGTCTCACTCTCTTGGATGGTAGAATCAATGTAATTTTTTCCGGTTGAAACAGAAACAACTCAAGTAACACTCAGTATTTTGTGTGTGTGTGTGTTTTGGCCCATGGGCTACAAACAAATGAAAAGTAATTTTATCCCAGCCATGCAATCACCTTTGAGGAATTTCAGAGGCGGTGGTGTCCTGAATTACTGAAAATACCTCAACTCTGCTGTTTCCTTAAGACGTACATCTGTAGACTACGCTCTGCGGATGGGAATTCTTTAGTTATTTGTGATGCTGCATCATAGGAAGGGCACAGAATGTTGTCCTTCGCTTGCCTGAGACTCGGGATATTTGCAGGAAATTAGATACTTTACTTTTGAGAAAATTCATTGGCTCAAGTTATTTGTTTCCTAGTTCAAAGCATTCCTTTGCTTCTGCCATGGGATATTAGGGAAATTCCCAGAGCATTTTTTTTTTTTTTTTTTAAATCAGAGCTACTCCTGTTGTCTTTTACTCTCAAGAGGAAGTATGCCATTGAGGTGACATTTAAGAGCCAGTTGACCCTTTTCTTGTCCTTATATTAACCCTTGTCACCTGACAGTGGCACACTGCAACTTAATCAGCTTTATTTAGTAAAACTGAGCCCATTTGTTTGCCTTGCTGATGCCTTCCAGATCAGATTTCTAATAAAGTCATCGTTGCTTTTTTTTTAGTCTCTGTTACCATTCCTTTGCCAGTATTTCTTGTTTCCAATTCTTGTGTTAGTCACCTTTCAGACTCACTTTGTCTACTTTGATACGGTATTTCCTTTTTTAGGCCCTTTTGGTTTTTTACCCCTACCTTGTGGATTTTTCCTTTTCAGAGCCCTACTTTGCATAAACTCTTCAGGTCAAGATGACCTACTTCTCACTGAGCTCTTATTTAAGATCCACTTGACTGAGAATCTCTTCCTTAACTGCATTACACTAAGATTATGTGGATAACCAGAAAAAAACATTATCTGAACTTCAGAAATTTTTAAGGACTACTGTGGCTATTTTTGTTCTCTGAAGTTGCTCACCATTTGCTAAATCATCTTCTTAACTCTGTGAACTTGGCCTCCCTCAGAATAGTGTGAAGAATGAGAGGGAGGAATAACTCATCTTTCTTCATATATCAAAAAAGAAGTGAATAATCCTTAAGAAATGTTAAGCTATGTTACAACATAGCTATTATGAATAATACCATTTTACATCTGAGATAACCAAGTCCTAGAAAGAAGGTTAATCTCCAGTCTACACAGCTAACAAAGGAGGAAGGACCCAGGATTCCAAGCCAGACAGTAGAGTTTCCAGTCCGAAACTATACCTGTTCAATGTGATTTGATCTCTGGGTTTGGTTTAAATTGAGTACATTTTCCAGTGTTCTAGTTTTAGAAGTAATTGGGAGAGGAGGTGGGGAAAGAACTAAGTCACATAATAATATAAGAAGATCTTGTTAAATATTAATCTGGTCTTACTGAGGGTCAGTAGTTGTACAGAAGATGAGGATACATCAGGGGACAGGGTAACCTTGCTCAATACTGTAGTTTCCATTCAAAAGAAAGTATGAGATAATGGTTAGAGCTATGCAGGGGGAAAAGAAAGGTAATTTGACTGTACAGTGGAGCAATGCTGCCTTAGATGGGGAGCCTGGGAAGGCTTCTCAATGGAGGTGACATTAGAGCTGAGAATTGAATAGTTCACATTCTGTTCATTAATATTAACAATTAGAAATGAATGTTTTAAAATGTATCAAAATTTTAAAAACTGAAATCCTTCCAAAGCCAAAACAAAACCAAACAAAATCCAAATGATGCATCCTCTTATTAAACCCCAGTTAAAGAGAGAAAAACAACGTCCACGTCTCTTTTTCTCTCAAGTTTTTCCTTCTCTCTCTCTTTTTTCAGGATAACGATCCAAAGTCATGTATTTACATTGACATTTACATTGACCTTAACAAAACAAAAGACATTTATTTTTCCATTTTATTTTTATCCGGTTACATACATACAGAGTTTAAAAAGTCAAATGGTTCCAAAAAGGCTTAAAAGGAAAAAGAAGTGTCACCTGTCATACTCCTCCCCACTTGTAGTTCCTACATCTCAGAGACAAGTTGCTTTCATTCTTTACTATTTTCTCAGGTTTTCCCTCCATTACTTCAAATTAACAGATTTATATAGTTCTTTGATGTGTCAGTTTTCTATGTCATGTATTGATGTATTCTATTAAAACTGGTATTTTAATGTTCTTATTCTCTCCTCCCACATGTCCTCTATCTTTTCAAACCAATTATACCATCAGTTTTAATTAGATCAATTTAGATCCTTTAATCCATTTAGATCAACTAGATGTATTATCAATTAGATCATTAGAGTTAATGGTTCTGTGTTTATATTTTGATGGGGATTGAAGTAAATACTATTTCACGTAACAGCCATGTAGCTACCTGTGATTATATCTCCTTTCTTGCATATCCCTTTGTCTTCCCAAGTGTTAATGATTGATCCGTTTTGAATTTTAATTTATTTTCTACCTTTGTATCATTAATTCAAACTCTCCCTCAGAACTATAAATCTCCTTTCAAACATTCAAACGCATTATGCAGTCTATCCATTTCAACTTTTTCTTGGAAACCTTTCTCCTTGAGCCCTGCATTCTCTTGTCCTAATCTGAATTGGTTCATCTCTCATCATTCTGAGACTCCAGTTTTCTTTTTCTTTTTTTAATGTGGAGCTGTGTATTTTGGATTTCATATACTCCTTTCCCTTGGGTATGATAGGCCAAGTAATGACCGACCCTACTCCCCACCCCCCAGAGATGTGCTCGCATCGTCACCTCTGGAACCTGTGTATATACTACTTTATGTGATAAAAGAGATTTCTTAGATGTGCCTGTGGACCTTGAGCTGGGGACATTATTCTGAATTTTCCAGGCAGGCCCCTTGTCTTTATACATCCAAGAGGGAAGCAGCAGAGTCAAAGAGAGTGTTGAAGATGTTATGCTGCTGGCATAACATCAGGAAGGGACCATGAGCCTACGAAAACAGGCAGTTTCTAGAAGCTAGAAAGGGCAAGGCAACAGATTTTCCCCCACAGCCTCCTGCAGGAACATAACTCTGCCTACACCTTGATTTTAGGACTTGTGACTTCCAGAACTATAAGATAATAAATTTATATTGTTTTAAACCACGAAGTTTGTGGTAATTAGTTACAGGGGCATAGGTAACTCATTTGGTGGATTACCTTCTAATTTTGGTAGCGTGCTTCCTCTGGCATCTTAAACACAATACATGAAAGACAGAATTTTGGGGGCGCCTAGGTGGCTCAATCAGTTGAGCATCCGACTTTGGCTCAGGTCATGATCTCATGGTTCGTGGATTCGAGCCCCGCGCCAGGCTCTGTGCTGACAGCTAGCTCAGAGCCTGGAGCCTGCTTCAGATTCTGTGTCTCCCTCTCTCTCTGACCCTCCCCTGCTCACGCTGTCTCTCTCTCTCTCTCTCAAAAATAAATAAAAACATTAAAAAAAAGAAAGACGGAATTTTTGATGCTTCATATATGCAAAAAATATCTTTATTTTTTTACTTAAAAGTCTTTAAGGATGGAAATAATTTTCCTTCAGGATTTTGAAGGTGTTGCACTATTGTGTTGTTTCTGGCAGTGAGCAGTGCAATGCCATTCTGATGCCTGATCTGCTGTGCCCTGTTTTGTTTTTTTTTATTTTTCTCCTGGAAGGCTGTCAATCTACTCTTTTTGTCCCCACCGTTGAGAAATTTCCTGATGATATGCTTTGCTTTGGTGTAGCTCCTCTTCTATCTAGTGTATTAAGCACATGTAATAAATTTAGTCAGTTCTGGACCATTTCTGAATCTTTTCTTTTTGACAATTTCCTTCCCTCTCTTTTCCTGTTCTCTCCTTCTAGAATTTCTGCCACTTGGCTGGTGGGCATTCTGAAATGACCTTTGAAGCTTTCTTTTTTTTTTTTTTTTTTCTTTTAATCTCCTGTTTTCTCTTTATTCTCCTTTCTGGAGATTGCCTTGACCACATCTTCTTACTCTTCTTTGTCATTTCATCTATCTGATTTTTAATTTCCAATTCCTCTTTCTTTGATTTTTGAGTTCTCCTTAAAACTTTGCCATTCTTTTTTTTAAGTAAACGTAATATTTTCTTTTTCTTTTTAAAGAAAATAATTATCCCTTTATGATATCTTTTTTCTGTCATCCCATTATCGTCTTTACTTCTTGTAGGAGGCTTTTCTCAAGTGTTTGGTGTATTCACCTCTAAGAGTGAGGTCCTAGAAAGCTGATTGGGTGCCCTGTGTGCCAGTTTGTGTGTTGGGGTTTGGGGGGCGGGGCACAGACACATAGGCTGCTATTGACGGTCTTCACGGAAGTGTTGTTTGTCTCGGTTCCTTCTGGAATACAATTTTGACGGTTAGTGTAGGTCATCCCCTTCCCCACTGGCACCAGTTGTGCTGATCATTGACTTCAGGGACAACTGCTTTAAAATCTCGTCTGGGAGATCTAAAATGTCTGCTAGCGTTTCTGAAGACAAATGGGCATTCGGACCCATGTATCTCTTTGTTCAGTTTATAGACTTTCATTCAGTCCTGTTTTTCAGTTTGCCTGGAGTCCTCCTATACAGTCTCCTGATTTAATCTGTCCAAGTCGTCTGTGACGATGGAGGACAGAATCTGTGTTAACAGCTTCTTTATATAAATTCTTTAACAACCCTCCTGTGTCAAGTCCAGTCTCACCCCTATGATACCACTTAATTTCTGAGAATTTCTTGTGTTTTGAGGCCTAACACAGCCAGCTTCTGGTTTCCTCCTTTCAGGGTTTTTCTTGCTCTCTAATCTTTTTTTCTGGTTTCCAAAAATAGGTCACCATCATTACTTCTTAAATTTGCTTTATTCTTAGGAATCTCTTTAAATCTTTTCACTACCTTTTTAGTGAATTTCAGGACAGAACAGTGGAAATGACATGTGTTCAGTCTTTTATGTTTAACTGAAGCTCAAGAATTTATTTATTTGTTTTTTATAGTTATATTGATTTTTAATAAAACCACATTTTCTGGGCTCTAGCACTCAGCCTTTAAGTCTGGAAGTTACTCTCTTGTTTACTGAGGTACCTGACAGAGTAACTGATGAGCCTATAAAATTATACAATCCCTCTTCCAATTTTCTGGCTGTGTTGGTTATTGGTAATTATAGTGTCCATGGCAGCCCTGACAGTACCTTGTGCCTTGTCATTGTCACATCTGCATGTCATGTAACAGTTGTTTGAAAATTAGTGATGGCTCAAAAATTAGTGAGCTTTTCTTAAAGGTGTACTTTATTCAAAGACTATGTAAGATATAACTTGTGGGCCTCAGTCAGTTGAGCCTCCCACTTCAGCTCAGGTCATGATCTCACTGTTCATAGACTCAAGCCCTGTGTTAGGCTCTGCACTGATACCTCAGAACCCGGAGCCTACTTCAGATTCTGCCCCTCCCTGCTTGTGCTTTCTCTCCCTCTCTCTCAAAAATAAATAAACATTAAAAGTTTTTTTAAAGAGGGGCGCCTGGGTGGCTTAGTCGGTTAAGCATCTGACTTTCGCTTAGGTCATGATCTCGCGGTTCGTGGGTTCGAGCCCCGCGTCGGGCTCTGTGCTGACTGCCAGCTCAGAGCCTGGAGCCTGNCTTAGGTCATGATCTCGCGGTTCGTGGGTTCGAGCCCCGCGTCGGGCTCTGTGCTGACTGCCAGCTCAGAGCCTGGAGCCTGTTTCAGTCTGTGACTCCCTCTCTCTCTGACCCTCCCCTGCTCACACTGTCTCTCTCTCTCTCTCTCCTAGAAATAAATAAAACATTAAAAAAAAGTTTTTTTAAAGATACAACTTGCTTTCATGTGTTGAGAGACACTCTTCTTTCATTAATAGAATTTTATTTTTAAAAAAGTGATTTGATTTCTAAGAATTTTCCTGAAACTCCAAACCAGCATGGTCTTACTTGTTTTGCTAACTTTTTATTTCACACTCTTTTGAATTTATATCTTTTGATTAAGCATAGACACTTTTCATATTGGACCACTATGTAAAGTACTTGTCCTAAAATTATTTTTTTTTGAGTTTGAAGAGTGTACCTAGTTCTAATATTTTGGGATAAACTGAAGAAATCCATGTGTACTTCATCCATGTTTCTAAGGATATTTATCTCCATGGCTCCTTAATCTTTTTATAAAGGAGCACCTTACTTATTTTAGTCTGTGTTCAAACTGATACCTTTTATCATTTTAATTTTGTGTCTTTGGACCTTCTCCAACTTTATTATATGTGTTTTGAGGCTCATTAACCAGAAAGTCATATGGCACTTCTCGTGTGGATTCTTTATGAGTTTTTAATCAGAACAAAATTTTGTTTTCTGCCTGGCTCCGTGTTTGGCCTCCTGATGAGGTCCAGTGTTCTTCTTGTTCTAGATTTCATTTCAAAGTCTTCAGAGCATCTATAATGGTAACTGGGTTGACTTTAAGGACAAACTTGTGACGTTTAGGTCTGTCATTTTTGTTTAGAGTAAAAATCAATAGCAACAAGAAAGTTCATTAGATGTTATATGGCACAGTTCCATGTGCGGGAACAAACCTATGAGGAGGTCAAGTGCCTAGGGGACACATGTCCCAGAAAACTGGACTCTTGGATCATGACCAGGAATTTCCCTTCTGAATCTTTCTGCCTAGTAAATAATGTCTAGCCTACCTAAATTTAGGCTAAGTCCCCATCTCAAGATAAATTAGGGGAGTTCTATGCACCATACTTTTTTTTCCTTCTCTAGTAGTATTACCTCCATTCTTTGTATCATCCCCAGTGTCCTTCCCCCTCATGTGTCTGTCTATACTTTTTATGGTTTTCTCTTTTTTCCACCTACTATTTGCATACCTTTGCTCAATGCTACTTGCTCTGAATCTGTAATTTTGTCCTAAGAATACAAGGATTAAAGACGAGAGCTCTCGTCTGCCTTATTTCCGTGTTTGCCCCTCTACTGTCTTTGCTGCTCACGGCAGCTTGTGTGTTCTTTAGAAGAAGCATCTGCAGAGAAAGAGAAGAAAAAATAAAGCAGGTTCAGTGAGATAAGTAGGGATCAGAGTTGAAGAGAAAGCCAAGGTACCTCTCCAGTTCTTTACAGGACTCGGCTGTACTCCCATGTCTTAGGATTGCATAAAGCATCCTTCTATCCCTATAATAAATCTTCCTTCTATGCTTGTAAGAGCTCAGGTTCATTTCTGCTACTGCCAGCTGAGTTGTCATAGCTCATACCGTATGTTTAAATAAAGTGATGCACTATTTGGAATGTTTATATTTTGTGTGGAAAACTATTTTATTAGCTAAAATTTTGCATCTTAAGCACAACCTATAACACTGTCCAAATAATGGGGAAAATGTATGTCCAAATAATGTAAATTACTGTTAGGAATAAAGCCTAAATTCTAAATTTGGGATTGCTTTTTTTATCAGTTAAATTTTATTAGTTATCTATGTTTTATTAATGGCACTTTGTAATTTTTTTATGTTTATTTATTTTTGAGAGAGAGAGAGAGAGACAGACAGACAGATAGCAAGTTGGGGAGGGACAAAGAGAGGGAGACACAGAATCCAAAGCAGGTTCGAGGCTCTGGCTGTCAGCACAGGGCCTGATGTGGGGCTCGAACTTGTAAACTGCAAGATTGTGAACTGAGCTGAAACTGGAGGCTTAACTGACTGAGCTACTCAGTCACAATTACACTTTTAGAAGTACACATTTATAGATTTTTATCTCTTCTTTATGTACTTACTTGGGGATAGGACTCATGCTGTAGTCCTAAGAGGCAACCTTTAGCTATTATTGACTGTCAGAAATTATCCCTATGTCATTAGTCTATCCCAATGAACCTATTGACATTTTCAGTCAGAGTTTTTGTAGAAACAGTTCAATATCAGTTAAAAATTTGTCATGTGAAGGAACAGCACAGCATAGTGCTGGAGGAGAAAAGACTTTCACAGCATCTACTTCTCTCACAATAATAAATCTACTAACCCACCTTTGCCATAAAGTTTTAAAAATGCAAAGTGAAAGAAAAAAAAAAAAGATGAAAAATCTGATCTTTAAATCAGTCAAATTGGATCAATCAGTAAATAGTCTCTGAATGTTCAGTCATGCTTTTAGGTAGCTGAGTGTGTGTGTGTGTGTGTGTGTGTGTGTGTCTGTCTGTCTGTCTGTCTGTCTGTCTATTATAGGCTCTGAGCTGCCAGTAATAAAGCATTTTAAGTCCGATAAGGAAAAAACAGATAAGTATGGTTTGTTAATTGCTGAGGCAATATCCAGTGAACATCAATTGAAACAGAAGGCTTTGAAATCAGGGAAAAATAATTTTAAAGAGGGCTGTTGTTTTTGTTAATTATAGAGTAAGAGTGAGACTAATTCACTGCTTCCCCCCAACCCAGGCCATAGATAAAAGACTTTCAATAGCATATCATTCAGTACAAGAACTTTACCATCACTTTTATTCATCAGCAAAACCAAAGAAACAATTGCAGGATGTTCTCTATTATTTAGCATGGAATGCCTTTATCACTTTATGTCCTTGCCTGACATTCCTCCTTGTTTGTTGCCGTTAAATGCTTGGCTTTTAGTCACATAGCACACTGCCAAATAAGACACTGTGCAGTTTATGTTATATTGCTTCGAGGGTTACAGCAATGTCACCTCTTCCTTAAAGCAGTTGGTCAACACTGACGACAAAGTTGAGTATAGCGGAACCCTTATACTGATTACCATGAGAAGCAAAATAAATTATGAACTCTATAAAAAGTAATAGTGAGAATGAATTGACTGGCAGACTATTTGATTTCATTGATGGTTTCATTTTTAAAAGGACTGACAAAATCCTGTAGCATTCTGTGGTGATTACATTAGAAGTTACATTTTCCCACCTTTAGCTGCCTACCTAAAAGTGAAGGCAAATGCTTTTTGGGAGGAAGTGGGTATTTTTCTTTTTTGTATTTAATTTGTTGACTTTTCTATAGATAGGAAAAGGCTACTGACCTGGGCAGGGTAACTGTTCTGCTGTCATTTTCCAAATTACTCTACTGTGATTTTCAGGGCCTGGCCTCTATAGATCACTTATTCATTTGGTAGTAATGCTTATGGAAGTAGACAAGCCACATTTCCTTGTGTGATTTTATAATTTATAAGGACAATTTAGCCATGATAAGTTTGGATGCTTCCCTAAGATGCTTTGGCTATCTTCCCCTAACCATATGATGAGCCTCATTTCACATCTTTGAAATCTCTCCTTTAAATCTTTTGCTTTGGGTGTAGTTTCTGGATATAGTAAGAACAGTGTGCTTCTGAAGGTAGCTTTTGTGGACGGGGTGCTGCTTGGCAGTTAATTCTCTTTCTTTCTCTGTGGACTCCAAGTGGAATGTCCTTGAAATAGTGATGATGTATGACTTTTTTCCTACCATGTCTAAGATGTTTCTGGTAATTTAAAATTATTTATCGATGCGTGTACCAGATATAACTATATTAATGAGCTCTGCATACTCTTCTTGACTTCTTCTCACCTGTGAAATTAAAAGAGCCAAATTATAGACATGATGAAGCTTCACTCTGAATGCGGCTGGGTTTTAAATAAGTGCCTCCAAATAATAGCTTTGTCTTTAGTGTATTTTCATTTGCAAGACTCTGTCACACTTTATATTCCCCCCACTTCCCATTTAAATAATCACTTGGGGTTCCTTTGTGGTGTTAATAATTTTAATAATTTCTCTTTTTTTAAACTTTTATATAAGAGTGTATCTGGATGTTCTTATCTCGGATGATTATGTCTCTGGTTTCTGATGGCAGAAATTCCTTTTCATTTAGAACTTATTATTACAGGTTTTGATCCCACTTAATACTACTGTATTTTATAGGTTCTCTTTTTAAGACTAAAACCACACATTTCTCCTGGATGAGAATTGGTTTTCAGGGGCTTGCACATTAGTCACTAAATAATTCTTGAATCTATACCCCTAATCTGTTCATCCTCCCACACTCTTAGATGTTAATTTCATGTAATGCTTCTTCCTTCGGCATCACTTTCAACTTCTTATTTCACTGAGAAAAAAATTAAAGCAATTAGAGAACTTAAGACACCCACTACATCTACTCACCTACTTATGTCTGTCCCCATATATGGTAGCTTCTCTCCTCTTGACTCTATTTAACGACCTTGTTCCTAGCAAATGCTAACATCCCTGTCCACCAAACTTCCTTTTTTTTTTTTTTTTTTTAACCTACCAGCATTCTTCCCATGAGATTTCCAGTTGCTCTGCTTTCTTGCTAGTACTTGGGATCATCAGTTTCTTTTTGTTTTTCCTCTCTTTCTGCTTCTTCTCATCCTTCCCATTTCTTTATAGACATTATTTTAGGCTTATAGTGATATCTCACTGAAGCTGACTGGCATTTTGCTGTTTACAGATGATGTTGAATATCTTTCTTATGAGCTTATTTGGCATCCATATATTTTCTTTGGGTCAGTGTCTATTCAAGTCTTTTGTCTTTTTTATATTATACTGTTTGTTTTCCTACTGTTGAGATTTGAGAAAATTGAATATATTTTATATACAATTCCTTACATATATGTGATTTATGAATGCTTTATCCCAGTCTTTAGCTTACTCTTTCTCCCTCTTAACATTGTCTTTTTCAGAGAAGAAAAAGGTTTTAATGTTAATAAAGCCTAATTTGTCTTTTCAAATATTTTAATGTTTTATTTATTTTTGAAAGAGAGACAGAGAGACAGAGTATAAGTGGGGGAGGGCAGAGAGAGAGGGAGACACAGAATCGAAACAGGCTTCAGGCTCTGAGCTGTCAGCACAGAGCTGAAAGCGAGGCTCGAGCTCAGAAACTGCGAGATCAACCTAAGCCAAAGTTGGATGCTTAACTGAATGAGCCACCCAAGCTCCCCTGTCTTTTTTTTTTTTTTTTAATTGATTTTGTTTCTAGTGTCAAACCTATGATCTAGTTGTTTAACCCAGGGTTAAGAATTTTTTTCCCATTATTGTTTTCTAAATGTGCATAGTTTTATGTTTTACATTAGGGTCTACAGTCCATTTGGAGTTAATTACGGAACAAGATGTAAGGCATAGGTTGAGGTTTAATTTTCTTTCCATATGGTTGTTTAGTTGTTATAGCACCATTTGTTGAAAAGACTATAATTTTTCCACTGAATTCTATTTGCACCTTTGTTAAAAGTCCATTGTGTCCATATTTGTGCAGTTCTATTTCTGCATTGGCTTGTATTCCCTTAATGAATAGTGATGTTGAGCATCTTTTCTGGACCTGTTGGCCATCTGTCTATCTGTCACTGGAAAAATGTTCAGGTCCTGTGCATATTTTTAAATCAGATTATTTGTGTTTTTGGTACTGAGTTCTATGAGTTCTTTATATATGTTGGATACTAACACCTTATCTGATACATGGTTGAAATATATCTTCCATTCATAGTTTGCCTTTTCATTTGTTGATTGTGTGTGTGTACAGAGGTTTTTAGTTTGATGTAGTCCCTCTTGTTTATTTTTGCTTTCGTTGCCTGTATTTCTGGTGTCATATCTAAGAAATCAATGTCAATGCCAAGAAGATGGTCTCCTTTTTTTTTTTCCTGGCAATTTTACAGTTTCAGGCCTTTTACATTTAAGTATTTGATGCGTTTGGGGTTAATTTTTGTGAATGGTATAAGGTAGAGTTCTAATTTCATAATTTTAATGTTTTCTCAGAACCACTTATTAAAGAAAACTACCTTTGGCTATTGATTATTCCTAGTTCCCCTGTCAAATATTAATTGATCATATGTGTATAGGTTGATTTCTGGGATCTCAGTTCTGTTCCATTTGATCTTTGTGTCTCTTTTAATGCCAGGACTATACTGTTTTGATTACTACAGCTTTGTAACATAGTTTAAAACCAGAAGTATGATTCCTCCAGGTTTGTTTTTCTTTCTCAGTGTTGCTTTGTGATTCTATAAACATTTTGGTTCCATACACATTTTAGGATTCTTTTTTTCTATTTCTGTGAAAAGTGCCACTGGAATTTAGGTAGGGATTACATTGACTCTATAGATGGCTTTGGGTGGTTTGGACATTTTAATAATAATAATTCTTCTGATTCACCAATATGGGATTTCTTACCATTTATTTGTGTCTTCTTCAGTTTCTCTCATCAGTGGCATATACTTTTCAGTGTATAGGTCTTTCGCTTCCTTAGTTAAATTTATACCTAAGTATTTATTGTTTCTGATGCTATCATAAATGGGATTATTTTGCTTTTTTTTTCTTTTAGGTATTTTGTTGTCACTGTATAGAAATGCAAGTGATTCGTATAGGAGGATTAGGAGGAACTTGACGGAGGAACAAGGGGGAGAAGAAGGGCGGAAATGGTGGGGGAAAGGGAGAGAGGCAAACCATGAGAGACTCTTGAATGCTGACAAAAACTGAGGACTGATGAATGTGGGGGGGAGGGGGGATGGGCATGGAGGAGGACACTTGTGGGGATGAGCACTGGGTGTTATGTGGAAACTAATTTGACAATAAACTATTTGTAAAAAAAAAAAAAAAGAAATGCAAGTGATTTTTGTATGCTTATTTTATATACTGCAACTTAACTTAATTTGTTGATTGGTTCAAACCTGGTTTTGGTGGAGTTTTTAGTTTTCTATATCATAAGATCATGTCATCCACAAACGGACAGTTTTACTTCTTTCTGATATGGATGCATTTTCTTTCTTTTTTTTGTTTGTTTGGGTGTTTTGGGTTTTTTGTTCTTGTTTTTGTTTTACCTACTTGCTCTGGCTAGGATTTGTAGAACTATTTTGAATAAGTGATGTGCTCGCTTTGGTAGCACATATACTAAAATTGGAATGATACAGAGAAGATTATCATGAAGATGACACACAAAGTCGTGAAGCATTTCATATTTTTCTGGGTGTTATATGGAAACCAACTTGACAATAAAGTATAAAAGAAAAAAATGAAGGTGAATATAACGCTTTAATACTAATGTGATATTTACTACTACTAATATGCTACATTTACATTGTAATTTAAATTTGTTTATATACTGTATGGTCTTAAGTAATAAGTGTGTTGATTTTCTCTGCATCCAGTGATATATGAGTAAAGATACCAAAAGTTTTATCAAAAAGATTTAGTATTTTCATGTCATTTTTCTTTCTTTGCATTGCTGACCTTGATGTTTTAGAAACAGAAGCGTGTGGGAGCAGTAACGATCTTTTGTATTGTTCTTTCATAAAAGGAGATCTAAGATTCTGAAGCAGAAGTATTCAGGAGTTTGTTTTTAAATGTTAATACCATTGTCAATATACTGTAGAACTTAAACAATGTTACAGAGAGTGTTGCAGAAAGAACTTTATTTTTAAAAACATGAAAAATAAAAAGGAATACTAGTTGAATCTTCAAAAAAAAAAAAAGTGATATATGTGGGCCCCTTTGTTTTGTTCCTGATCTTAGAGGAAAAGCTTTCAGTTTTTCATTAGTGAGTATGTTAACTGTGAGCTTGTCATATATGCCCTATATTATGTTGAGTTCTGTACTTTTTCTACCAAATTTGTAGAGAGTTTTTATGATAAAAGAATGTTGAATTTTCTCACTTTTTTTTTACATCTATTGAAAGAATCATGTGCTTTTTATCCATTCTATTAATGTGGAAGTCACATTTATTGATATGTGGATATTGAACCATTTTTGCATCCTAGAGATAAATCCTGCTTTATCATCCTGTTTGATCTACTGATGTGCAGTTGAACTCACGGTACTAGAATTTTGTTGAGAATTTTTACATCTATATTTATCAGGGATACTTATAGTGTCAAAATCTGGCTTTGGTAACACTGACCTCATGAAATAAGTTTGGGAGTATTCTTTTCTCTTCAGTGTTTTTGGAAGAGTTTCAGAAGGATTGGCATTAGTTTTTCTTGAAATGCTTGGCAGAATGCCCACTGAAACCATCTGGTCTAGAGTGGTGGAAGTTCTTTCCTGAGTTTTTTTTTTTGTTTGTTTTTGTTTTTTTATTATTATTACTGCTTCAGTCTCCTTTCTTGTTACCAGTCTTCTCACACAAGTCTCTTATTTCTGTCTGATTCAGTCTTGGTAGGTTGCACATCTGTAGGAATTTATTCCAGGTTACCTAATTTGTTGGTGTAAATTTTTTTGTCTTAGATTTATTTTTTTGCTTTCTTTAAAGTGTATTTATTTATTTTGCTAGAGTGTGCAGGAGGGACAGAGAGAGAGAGAGAGAATATCCCAAGCAGGCTCGGTAGGGTCAGCGCAGAGACCAGCTTGGGGCTCAAACTCAAAAACCATGAGATCAGGACCTGAGCCAAAATCAAGAATCAAACACTCAACCAGCTGAGCCACCCAAACAACCCTCTTTTACATTTTGAAGCAGTCCATTAGATTGGAAGAGTATTTATACTCTTATAATCCTATGTATTTCTGTGGTGGTGTTGTAATATCTTCTCTTTCATTTATAATTTTATTTAAGACTTTTTCCTTTTTTCTTGGTGAGTGTAGATACAATTTTGCTAATTTCATTTATCTTTTCAAAAAACTATCTCGGGGCGCCTGGGTGGCTTAGTCGGTTGAGCGTCCGACTTTCGCTTAGGTCATGATCTCGCGGTTCGTGGGTTCGAGCCCTGCGTCGGGCTCTGTGCTGGCTGCCGGCTCAGAGCCTGGAGCCTGTTTCAGTCTGTGACTCCCTCTCTCTCTGCCCCTCCCCTGCTCACACTGTCTCTCTCTCTCCTGGAAATAAATAAAACATTAAAAAAAAAAAAAAAACTATCTCATGATTGGTTTTCATGATTTTTTCCTATTTTTTTCATTCTATATCATTTATTTCTGCTCAATCTTTATTATTTTCTTCCTTCTGCTAACTTTG